>NC_133022.1:1962500-2147500 GCF_048564905.1 Vicugna pacos
CATGGAAAACTTGACAAGGAGGACTGTATAGACCTGACTCAAACCTTAGATGTTTCAGTGGCTGAAAAAGGCAGGTGCCTGCTTACCTTTAACTACCCCCTTGATAAATCATTGATAAATAGATGTTATTTCATGGAAGGGAATGGTTATTTTTCTTAGCCACCTTTTAAAAATGCTTTACATTTTGTTCACTATGCTTAATACTAATCAAAGGACAATTTTATAGGATAATAATGTATTTTTTAAGACAACTGATTAAGAATTCATGCTGGTTAGAAAAACTGCCAAATTCAGACATTTTTAGAGTCTTCAATAAACTAAAATAAATGTATTATCTATTTGGACAACATTGATTTTTTTCTTTCTAGATTACATGGCACCAAATCGTATCACATATTTTGTTAAAATCTTTCATGTGTCACCTTCAATTTGAAATTATTTTATGAATGGTTTTATAGTTGTTTCTAGTATTACAATTCTTCTTGGAAATTATATGCTCTAAGCACTTAACAATTTAGCCATTCTTCAAACAGTTAGGTCAACCTGAAATTTTGAAAGATGTTCAATACAGCAAAGCATAAAGTGAAACTCAGAGAAATGTGTTCTAGATATATTCATAATCCTTCCAGAAATAGTAAAAAGGAAGTATATTAACTAGTTTGGGAAATAATCATTAACAGACTTATTTCCATAATGGAACTATGTTTTCAATTAAAAACTCCCAATAAGAAAGGACACTGGGTGCACCAACCATCTTAGAAAATTCAGAGTCAGGACTTTCCCATGTGTCTTCAAATTTGGGGCACACGCCAGTGCAATGCGAGGAGGTTGGGGAAATGGTGTCAGGGCATCAAAGGATGGTAAGGTCCAAACAACAAACTTAGGAAGGTATATCTATTTGAATATTTTGATTTTTAAGAAGACTGAAAAATACGGTCAAAAATTACTGCCAGACGTTCTGGCTTCTACCGAAGGTATAGACAGCTGGAAGTGGTGTGTTGTCCATCAAAACAGATGCTATACAACTTAACAACTTCCTATTCTGGTAGTTTTTGTGGGGACCTTTTAGGATTTTATATATATAGTATCATGTCATCTGCATATAGTGACAATTTTACCCCTTCTTTTCCAATTAGGATCTCCTTTATTTCTTTTTCTTGCCTTATTGCTATAGCTAAGACTTCCAATATTATATTGATTAGAAGTGTTGAGAGTGGGCATCCTTATCTTGTCCCAGATTTTAGTGGGAAGCTTTTGAGTTTTTCACCATTGAGTACGATGCTGGCTGCAGGTTTGTCATATATAGCTTTTATTATGTTGAGGTATGTTCCCTCTATACCCACTTTGGTGAGTGCTTTTTATCATAAATGGGTGTTGAACTTTATCGAATGCTTTTTCTGCATCTATTGAGATGATCATGTAGATTTGTCCTTTCTCTTGTTGATGTGATGTATTACATTGATGGACTTGCGTATGTTGAACCATCCTTGTGTGAGAGTTGAGGTTCAAAGTGATCAAATGCCCTGAAATCTCAAGGAAGTAGGGTTCCTCCCAACTTTGTTATATGTCATTTACCTCTTAGTAAAACTGGGGTAGGGGGGGCCAGGAAAAGGAAGGAGTCAAATAAAAATTGTTCAAAAAAAAAAAATGTGTGCCCAAAACTGGTAACTGAGAGTTCATTGTAGCATTGTTTGTAGGAGTCCCAAAGTGGGATAACCCAAATGTCCATCAAATGATGGATGGATAAACAAATGTGGTATGTCTATACAGTGGAATATTATAGAAGTATGAAAAATGAAGTAGTGATACACCCTACCCCATGGGTGTACCCTTGACATTACATGAAGTGAAGGCATCCAGACAAACAAAGCCACGTATTTTAAAATTGTATTTATGTAAAATATCTACAATAGGCAAATCCAGGGAGACAGGAAGTAGGTGAGTGGTTGTCAGGGTTTGGGGCCGAGGAGCACAGAGGAACTCCTCATGGGCACAGAGAGCCTTCCCGGGCTGAGAAATGTTCTGTAATTAGATAGTGGTGATCATTGCACAGACTCGTGAATGTAATAAAAACGCCGAACTGCACACTTTGAAATGATGACTTTGATGGTATGTGAATTATATCACAATTTAAAAAAAAAGGAATCCAACTCTAGAAATCTGGGTGATTCTGAAGTCAGTCTGCTTCATTTTAGTTCAGATAGTTTAGCTGCAAGGAAGGTCAGAAACATGCTTAACATTCACCTTTTCTTTCGTTCTTTCTTTCTTTCTTTTCTTTCTTTTTCTTTCCTTCCTTCCTTCCTTTCTTTCTTTCTCTCTCTTTCTTTCTCTTTCTTTCTTTCCTTCCTTCCTTCCTTTCTTTCTTTCTTTCTTTCTTTCTTTCTTTCTTTCTTTCTTTCTTTCTTTCTTTCTTCTTTCTTTCTTTCTTTCTCTTTCTTTCTTTCCTTCCTTCCTTTCTTTCTTTCTCTCTCTTTCTTTCTCTCCCTTTCTTTCTTTCTTCCTTTCTTTCTTTCTTTCTTTCTTTCTTTCTTTCTTTCTTTGTTTCTTTCTTTCTTTCTTTCTTTCTTTCTTTCTTTCTTTCTTTCTTTCTTTCTTTCTTTCTTTCTTTCTTTCTTTCTTTCTTGTACAGCATAATGTCCCCATCATGCATAAATACATATATGTAGAAACATCCACTTGTGAAGAATGAGGGTGAGGGTTGTTGAGACGTTCAGCCCCAACTAGCACAACTTTGAATTCCTCTGTATTTCCTGGAAGGTTTGTAGCAAATGAAACAATTAGATGTGAACAGAGAAAACAGAAAAAAGTAGGCAAAAAAGCAGAAAAGAAAAGAAAAGAAATGCTGTTGCTGGCTTCCTTCTACAGGGACATTAGCCTATTTCATTCTTTGTCAAAAATCCTGATTCATCCAGTTTAACTAAATATAAAATTATCGCCTTAATGATTGGGTATCATTCCTCTGCCTCCCTTGCCATCACAGACACACACACGCAGACACGGACACACTCCGCGAACACACAGGAACTAACGATTTGATCTTTAAGAGTGCTGAATTGAAGGTAAACCATTGTTCCCCAGATGGCACGTGCCTCCCAACTACCGCAGCAGGTCTGGAACTTTCGTGGAGGTCTTTTATTTCAGTTGCCAGCTTAGCTAACCATTGAGAGTTGCCCATAGCTTTATTTATTCACGTTGTTTGAGTTGAGTTTCCCAGAAGGCACCTTGAAGATATGGATTCGAGTGTACGTGCTTTCCTGCTGGGGTGGGGGCATCGGGCAAGGAAGACCACGATGAAAGAAAGCAGCAAGGATGTGCTGCCCAGTATGACCTGCCCTTTGATGCTGCTGGAGACTCAGGAGAATGAGATTTAGAGCTGTTACAGCTGAGAGGTGAGGCCATTGCTTTTTTTTTTGAATTGAAATACAGTCACAATGTGTCCATTTCTGGTGTCCAGCACAATGTCCCCATCACGCAGATACATTCATATATTCATTTTCATATTCTTTTTCATTAAAGGTTATTACAAGATATTGCAATAGTTCCCTGTGCTAGAGCAGAAGAAACTTTTTAAGATCTATTTTTATATATATAGTGGCTAACGTTTGCAAATCTCACATTGCCCAGTTTAACCCTTCCCACTCCGTTTCCCCAGTGAAGACTCTCAGAGTAGACAATCTTGCAGTTAGCGAGGCTGCAATACTTATTCTACAAGTCCCCATAAAACCGAATTAGGCAGAATGGCAGGTATTGGCTGTGCTCAGCCTGTTGCAGAAAAACGTGAACACCAGGGGTGTGAGGAAGGATGCTGAGAGCATCTGCTATGGCGTGTGTGTCTATAAATGTATTTTCCTGCGTGCTTCCCCACCAAAAAGGGAAACACATGAGAGAACACATCGTAATACTTAAGTCCCCCTTTTCACAATCAAAGCTGCTCCGTTTTGGAAAATAAATTAGATGTTTATGTATTATATACATAAAGTATACATTACAAGCAAGAATAAGACATCAAATGTATTAATAATACATATATAGCAGGAGAAATAAAACTTGAAGTCATTAGAATAATCCATACGGTGCAAATCATTCTACTTTTGAGCACTCGGTGTCTCATCTGGAGAATATAAATTTAAAAAAAAAACCTTTATGTCTTTCTGTACAGCAGAAAAAGGTAAGATATTTTTTTTCTCCGAACTGTACAGACGGACCTCAGAGATAATCCTAATTTGGTTCCAGCCACAGCCATAAAGTGAACGTCACAATAAAGCGAGTCACACACGGTCTTGGTTCTCCCAGTGCATCTAAAAGTTATGTTCACAGTATCCTGCAGTCTGTGAAGTGTGAAACAGTGTGATGTCTAAAAAAAAAAAAATTTGTAACTTAATTGCAAATACTTTGTGGCTAAAAAATGCTAACCATCACCTGAGCCTTCAGTGAGTCATAATTTTTTTGCAAGCGTAGCATCAAAGATCACCAATCACAGATGATCATGACAAATGTAACAATAAGGAAACGTTTGAAACACTGCAGAGAATTCCCCAAATGGCACAGAGGCATAAAACAAGCCAGTGCTGTCGGAAAAATGGCCCAGATTGACTTGTTTGATGCAGGGTTGAAACAGACCTTCAATTTGTGAAAAATGCAGTATCTCCTAAGCATAATAAAGCGAGGTCTGCCTGTATTCAATTTTTTCAACAAATGATCTTATTGTGGGAGAATGCGGTCTTGCCTCATGCAGGAAGGAATTCAAGAGCAAGGCATGGTTAAGGGGAAAGAAAGTTTATTTAGAGAGATGCATGCTCCATGGACAGAGTGTGGGCTGTCTCACTCAGAAGGGAAAATGTCTTAGGAGATACACACTCGACAGACAGAAAGTGGTCCATCTCAAAAGGCAAGGGGGAGAGAAGCCAAGAGGTGTGGTGTGTTTAGTTTAAAGTAAAAGCAGATGCATATTTCACAGACAGCTTTCATAAAATTAACATATACAATGCAATTAAGACATTGCATTTTAGTTTTCAGCATTTATTTTATAAATTATTAGTAATTTCCTAATAATATTGATGGTGACTATTAACACGATTTACCAACATTATCAGCTCATTTCATTTATTTATAAACTTACAATTAGTTAAGTACCACCAAATCATTAATAATTGGTAATATCCATTTCATGAGCCTGGGTTAAAGAAATCGTTATTTAGGTCAAAAATATTATTTTACATTGATTGCTATTTTTTTTTAATTCCCAAGAATTTTCTTTTCTCTTTTCTTATTTCCATGTAATGATTTCTTAGCTCTGAAAATTTACGTATTCAAAAGAATGCACTGACCTGGAAAAAATAAGATAGGGTATTTGCCACTTCAAAAAAAATGATCATAATTTTGATGAAGCTGATCAGAAGGGAACTTGGAATGTTCCTTTTTTTTTTTTACTGATTTGCAAGTGGACAAGTTCATAATATTGATAAAAAATGTCCTTGGGATGTCCAAGTTCCCAAAAGAGAGAGGAAGTCTGGTGGTGTCAGGAGCTCAGCTGAGCTGTCAAGTGTCAAAGTGGCTGATTCAGGTAACAAGCCAAAACTGAAATAATGAAGTCTTTAATCGCTCACTCACATGGGGCGAGCAAGTTTAAACCCCAAGGAAGCATCACTTCCCCCTGTTCCATTCCCCCCCGTAAGAAAGGCATGTGGGTTGCAGGTCAGGTAGATCTGCCCAGACGTGGTGGTTCTCCCACTACTGAGGGGCACCCCCAAACAGAAAGTTTCTGAAGTTTTATGAACCCTGGGAAAATTCGCAAGGAGGAGAAAATCCTGGGTACTGAGTCTGAGTGGGGAAAATTGTTCACAGGGCTCCCCCAAGCCCCACCCCATTAGCAGTAGGTCTCAGAAGAGGCATTTGAAGAACGCCTTTGTCCAAAACCTCAATAGAGAGATCTGGAGATGAAGGGACGGGTTAGGAACGCGGACATGCAAAGAGCATCACCAGGTGGGTGCCCTGGACCCTTGACCACAGCTACCTGCAGACACTGCCCCCCACCTGCTGTGCACCCACGGGGGTGGAGGCTATGGTGAGCCCCCTCAGCTGTTACCTACAGCTGGACCTTCGAGGGAAGACACCAGCTTTCAACCGCCTCTTCCCAAATGGCTCTTTAAAAAAATTTTTTTTATTTTCATATTTTTTATTATCAGTTACTAAAAATATTGAATATAATTCTCTGTGCTATACAGAAGAAACTTGCTTATTTTATATATGTAATCAGTATCGGCAAATCTTGAACTCCCAGTTTATCCCTTCCCACCCTTTTCCCCTTCCCCTGTAACTGTAAGTTTGTTTCCTACATCTGTGAGTCAGTTTCTGCTTTATAAATAAGTTCATTTATGTCTTTTTTTTAGATTCCACATATGAGTGATATCATATGGCATTTTTCTTTCTCTTTCTGGCTTGCTTCATTTAGAATGCCAATCCCCAGGTCCATCTGTGTTGTTGCAAATGGCGTTATTTCATTCTTTTTCATGGCTGAGTAGTATTCCATTGTATAAATATACCACAGCTTCTTTATCCAGTCATCTGTCAAAGGACATTTAGGCTGTTTCTATGTCTTGGCTATTGTAAATAGTGCTGCTATGAACACTGGGGTGCATTTATTTTTCTGAATCTGAGTTCCCCCTGGATACATGCCCAGGAATGGGATTGTTGGATCATAGGGTAAGTTTATTTTCAGCTTTTAAAGAATCTCCATACTGTTTTCCATAGTGGCTGCACCAAACTGCATTCCCACCAGCAGTGTAGGAGAGCTCCCTTTTCTCCACAGCCTCTCCAGCATTTGTCATTTGTGGACTTTATCATGATGGCCATTCTGACTGGTGTGAGGTGATACCTCATTGTAGTTTTGATTTGCATTTCTCTGATAATTAGCAATATTGCCAAATAGCTCTCAGTGTCCATTTGGTCACTCACCAAGATCTTCCGAGTAATACTTCCCAAATTGTTTCTATGTTTTATGTGAATGTTATGATCCCATTCTTCCCAGTTGTGACTATAAAGCCAGCAAGTCATGGGAAACACAATGGCTGTCTGTATCCATATGGCTGCTCAGAATATCTGAACGATATTTGAAATGTTCTGCAGAGTTATCAGCGGGAAAGTGTGGAAGTGGAAATGTAGGCTTCATGGCCACAGGAAAATCAATGCTGCTGTAAATGCCATCATCTTATATTCAGAGGAGATGGGGACTGGATGTCACAGGGTTCATGCTGAGGTCTTCACGTTAGCCACACAATCCTGGTTCAGATCCGTTATGAGAAGGAACGGTCCCTCTTGCACTGAAACTTGCGTCTTCCAGTGACAGAAGAGCAGAGCAGAGGAGCTGGTCTTAGGGACAGCTGGGGTCACAGGATGAATGAAGTCACACCCTCAGGAGCCAGATCATCCATCACTTGTCTGCACCGCCACCACCACTAGACACGTGTTCATTCAGCCCTTAGCATCACACACGCCCGCATCAGCTGGACAGATGCCACAGCTGTGCGTTACAATCCCCAGTCTAGCCATGCCTAGACCCAAATCTAAGTGAAAAAAACGCACTGCACAATACAAAAATAATGGAAAGACTCTTAATAATACAAATTTTAATAAAAGTTTGTATGTTGTGCTAGAATGATGTCTCAGTCAGTACTTTTAAAGCCAATTGGAGGCAGGTGCTACCAGTCCTCTTACAGAGGAAGAAGCAGGGCCTTAGAGAGATGAATTAACATGCCCAAGTTCACAGAGTTATAGAAGCAGGGAGTGTGAGAAACTTCCAGAAACTCTGAGACAAACACATTTGCACCAGGACTGAATTTTCTTTAATTCATATAAAGCCAAGCAGAATCCAACGGGCACCGTAGGGGCATTTTTATAAACATAAAAATGGCATGCTAGCTTTATTTAGACTTGAAATATCCCAGAGAGAATTACAGCATGTATTTTCCATTATTGGAAAAAAAAATGTTCCACAATAAAGCCCTGACTGTTGCATTATTTTTTATTTAAGAACTATCAGAATGGTAAAAAATTAATCATACCTAATAGTTCCCTGAAAACCAACCAAATAATACTATAATAGTTTCCTAAAAAAATAGCATGAAAAACTCTTACATTAAATATCCGCCACTGCATTTCATGTCACAGTTATCACAAGACTTGATTTTTGTTTTTTAACGAATTACTAATTTTTCTTTTTTTCTTTTTTTGCCTTAGCATTAGACTAGTGAGCTTTCCATAAATGAAAGTTGTAACTCAGCTGTCTTGAAAGACTACCGTGCATTCCGCCGGCCAATTAGGAATTTTCTGATGGTCCAACTGGAAGGGCTCATGTTTACTTCAGACAAGTATGTTTTTACACGTAACAAACATACATATTTGGAGGCAAAACTAATGTAGACTCTTAGATGCCAGATAAACAGGTGCTCTGGGTGAGAAGTGATGGCGGGAAAGCTGTGTCTGGGCGCTGATAATGTTCAATTTCTTGATCTGCTTCTGGTTAAGGGAGTGAGCTTGGTTTTAGCAGATGCACCCAGGTATGTGACTGGTTCATGGGGGTATGAAATGATATATTTATATAAACTTCAATTTCAAAAAAAATAAAAAGGAAATGTTGCAAAATAAAATAAAAGTTTCTTAAAGTTATTTTATCAGTGATAATTTGATACATTTTAAAGAAAAATATGAGACTTAATGAGAGGGAAATCTACCAGCTCTTTGTCACTCAGTAAATTACTCAAAATTAAAATATCTTTTTTTTAAAAAAGATCTGGTTAGTGATTTAATTTAATTTCCCCAATTTCGCATATTTGAACGCGAACCTTTCAGAGCCCAAACCTTTCTGGGCCTTTATGTAAAAAATTAAGCCAATAGAACTATCATGAAAATAACTGGAGACTATTAAAACCTTGTCCCAGGGTCTCCAATTAGAAGCGATCCCTTCCTACTGGTGGTAAGTTCGTCCACCTGGAGGAAGGTCAGGCCAGCCCTACCCAGGGGACCAGATTGTCCCGGTCACAGGAGTCCCCATCCTGACCCTGGATGGTCGCTGTGTAGACCTGTCTGCTGAGATCCGGAACCCTGTGTCTGATCGCCTCCCTGACACCGACCCTTGAATGGTTCACCTTAAAATATATGCATAAGTCTGGCCTCTCTGAGGCCACCCCCAGCCCCTTCCTGTCCCCCCATTTCTGCAGACAAAGCGCACCCCGCTCGGCTTGGCAGACGGCGCCGGCGTCCCCAGGCCCTGGGCCCCCGGGGTCGAGCATCTGAGCCCTTGGCCGCGCGCAGGCCTCGCAGCGCCCAGGTCCTTGTCACCCGGCTGCTGCCTTCCTGGGGAGCGGCCCCTGGAGCCGCTGGCTTGCGGTTCTCAGCCGCTGGGACCTGCTCTCGTCCTCATGACTCGGGAAGCTTTGCCTTAAAGGGGCTCCCTTAGGCCGCCGGGTGCGGGCCGGCGGCCCCCTGTTTCTGCAGCGCTCTTGCTCCGTCGCATGAACCCCTGCTGTTTTCCCCCCATGGCGACGGACACAGTTAAATTATAAACGTGTTTGCTTACTCGCCAGCCTCGCCAATCCCCTGAGCCAGCTCCTTAGAATAAAAAATACGCATAATTTATCTCTATTTACCTTACCATCAAGTTACATACAAATTACAGTTAAATAAAGTATGACTATAAACCATATTGTATAGAAATATAATACTTCTTTATACTTAATATATTTATATAATTATGCAAACATGTAGTTATATTTTATTTATATATAATAGATATTTATATATAATTTAACTTAATTATAAATATATTTATTACATTTATATAATTATACCTAAATGTAGTTATATTTCACTTACTTATATATAATAGCGATTTCTATATAATTTAATTATAAATATAACTTATATTTATGTAAATTATTTACGATTTAAATAAATTGTATGGCTATTAATATATCATAATTTATAATTATATAATAATATATAGTTTGGTAATATGTAAATTATTTATAATTTAAATAAATTATAAATTATATAAATATCAATATATAATGATGTATAGTTATATAATATAGAACTATATATTAGTATATAATTATATAATGTAAAAATTATATTTATATGCATAAATTACTTATAATTTGAATAAATTATAAATACAAATTGGACATAATTATGTATAATTATAAGTTATATATAATATAATCAATTTTATATAATACAATATAATTATAAATATAGTACAATAAACAATATATTATAAATTATTATATAACATATAACATATATATTATAGCATATTATAATGTAACATATAACATAACACTATAATATATTATATATATTATATAATAATATAATAATATAACATTATAATATAATATTCTATATTCTATATTATACAATTATAGTACAATATACAATAGAATATATTATATATTATTATATAACATATAATATATATAATAGCATATTATAATATAACATATTATAACACTATTATATATTATATAATATAAAAACAATATAAAATTATAATATATTATATTACTATATAATAGATATCATATATTGTGATTATTATGATACATAACTTTGTAATTATATATTATATATAATTCAAATTTATATTTATATTATACATAAAATTATCTATAATGTACATATGATTATATATGTTTATATACACACACGCAGATAAAATTGATTCTGTTTCTCAGGAAAACCCTAATATAATAACCATGTTCAGAAACGGGCTGATTTTGACTTCCGGCGGGGCCGGAAGTGTGCTCCTCATGCTGTAAACGCTGTGGACAAAGGCTCCGTTTTCCAAGAAGAGAAAAGCAAGAGACGTATTTTGGCCCAAGGGAAGCGATCTCCGTGCCCGTCCCGCGAAGAATGGCGCCCCCTGGCGGCGGGCTGGAGGTCGCAGGCGGAGTGCGCAGGGCCGGCTCCGCCCAGGCGCCCCGGCTCTGGGTGCCCGTCCCCTGTAACCCGGGCGCCGTGACTCGCACACAGCAATGGTGGGGTCGTGCTCGGGGGCCTGAAGCTTCACGTCCTCACTCACCGTGGGTTTAGACGTGCTTTAGGATGCTCTGGCCCTCCGTCTGCTTTCCTTGACCAACACGACACTTAATTTATAAATCCGCACCGCACGCCCACATACCAGGGCCTTGGCAGAGGGACATCAAATTCAAATGCAATGCTTTCTGTGACACGACTGTGTGTGTTCTGGGAATCGTTAATCATTGTATTCATAAATTGAAATATAATGGTATGGTGGTACCTATACATTGCATTATTTAAGGAGTTCTAACACTTTCATAGCCAATTTTGAAGGGCTTAAGATTCATTTCTAGGTGTAAGAAAGGGTGACAGAAAATTGCCAGCAGGGAAGTATCTGGTCCCATGGGGAAAATATTAAAGCAGTGATATTAACATTTCATTTTTCCGTCATGCCTTGTAAAGCCGTTGGCAGAGATGAATCTTTTCATCTTACAAATAAAGAGACACAGAGAAGTCCAAGTTCTTCATCCAACGTGAACAAATACGTCACTTCAGCAGCTGAGAAACAAGGACACATTTGCCCCTGAAACTGGAGGAGACACATTCTCTCTGCTGAGTCCCAGTATGAGAACAGGGGTGCTAAGTACCACAGGCTGGTGGAAATTCAAGGGCAGGGAGGTCACAGACAGACCCCGTCCTGAGCATCTCATTCTCCTAGACGTGCTTGAACTGGGACAGGGGGCATCTGTTCCGTAATGATTTTACCTGTTCAAGTGAATTAAGTTAAGCAGCTCTTATGTCTCATTGTGTTAAAGTCTAAGTTCCACGTGAGTCATGGTTTGATGGGAAAGACAAAATGACATCTCCACATCCTTCCTTTCAAAGGATGGTTCCATCTACCTCATTGGAAAATCAATGGGCATGTTGGAATGATCCAGAATGATGATGAAAAGAACCCACAAAAGGAAGAGTCTAGGGACGTAAGTCAGGGTATGTTAAATGTGTTGGTCTTCTGGACCATATGGTCTGTGGAGAAAAGGGGACCCTCCTACACTGCTGATGGGAATGGAGATTCCTCAGAAAATTAAAAATAGACTTACCATATGATCCAGCTCCTGGGCATATACCCAGAGAGAACCTTAATTCAAAAAGACACCTGCACCCCAATGTTCATAGCAGCACTATTTACAACAGCCAAGACATGGAAGCAGCCTAAATGTCCATCAAGAGATGACTGGATAAAGAAATTGTGGTATATTTATACAATGGAATACTACTCAGCCATAAAAATGATAACATAATGCCATTTGCAGCAACATGGATGGCGCTGGAGAATGTCATTCTAAGTGAAGTAAGCCAGCAAGAGAAAGAAAAATACCCTGTGATGTCACTCATATGTGGAATCTAAAAAATAAAGACACAAATGAACTTATTTACAAAACAGAAGGAGACTCACAGACATAGAGAACTAACTTACGGATATGAGGGGGTAAAGGAGGTGGGAAGGGATACATTGGGAGGTCGAGATTTTCAGATACTGACTAATACATATATAATAGATAAACAAAAAGTTTCTACTGTAGAGCATAGGGAACTATATTCAATATTTTATAATAACCTTTAATGAAAAAGAATATGAAAATGAATATATGCATATTCATATATGAGTGAAGAATTGTGCTGTGCACCAGCAATTGACATGACATTGTAAATTGACTGTACTTCAATTAAAATACATTTTAAAAAGTAAAAAAGAGACATTGAAGCAATATTATCTTTAAATCTCTGTGTCAGGTGGGATACCAAGGGTCAAACACAATGACAGCAAGAGTGACTCACATTTCTGGACTGCACGCCTGGCTAGTTGTCACTACATCTGCTGACTTAGGGGGAGCTGATGGAGGGTCAGGTCTTGAGGAGCGGACAGAAGTCATCTGGTCAAGTTTAGCATCACTGAGTTTGAGGTGCCACTGGCCACAAATGGCACATCCTTCAAAATTGAGAAAACACCAAAAATAACTTAAGAACTTATTTTGTTGTGACACATGAAACATACCTTTTTGGCTATCATCCGGGTAGCTGTGCAGAGGGTAGATGTGAGAAGGGACTTGAGACAACATTTAGTTAGGTGAAGGCGGTGATCCTGAGTTGGATGGATAATAAAGACATACACAGATCTAGGATTACGGGATGTGAACGCACACATTTAATGATAAAAGAGGGTCAATTTGAACAGCAACCCCACACACCCCCAAGTCAGATTTTCCTCAAATACTGCTATTAGTTTGAACTAAAGCTTTATCAGTTCCAGACATCATGTTTTAATATGTGAATGAATCTATGATTAACGAACTTTGGTCTGTAAACATGAAACTGAGTTGCCAATGCCCGTTTATCTAAGACCTCGACCAAGTAAATATTGGTTTTGAATTCATTCTTTTCTATTTAAATCAGACACATTACTTCATAGCTAAAATATTTAACCCATGCCAAATATTGTTCTCTTGGCTTTGTTCTCCCAATTTGTATTCTTAATTTCAAACCTGCGAAGAACCCTTGAAAAGTCCAGCTGAACTCACTCCTACGGACATAAATGAAAACCAGGCTCTTTGTTCCATGACAAAGTTGCAATTTATTCAATGCATTTTCAAGTACATTAAATCTGATTATACTTTTAAAGGCATTTTTTTTCATGTAATTAAGTTGACAGCAATTTATCCGGAGACGAATCACTGAGAACTAGTGACATACATAAGGCACTTCATCTCTGAATATGGGATCTGATCTGTCTTCTTTTACTTGGTCCCGATTGAGTGACTAACAGGATAGCTTGGTGTCATTATTCTGTTTCAAAGAATGCCCCTTGATGAAAGACTTGATATATAATAGATCTATGTTCTTGATTCAGGATGCAAGTGTGATGAGAGCTACAGACCTCTATTTACATTTCAGGACTTTCCTTTATGTAAACATGAATAGCGGGGTTACTTCCTTAAACCACGATAGCATGCTGAAACTCGCAGGTGAGGTTCAGGTGCCTGCCATGCATGCTAATAATTACATTTCATTGTATGTTTCTGAGGTTGTTACATCACATTCATATGACCATCTTTTTGTTTTCATTAACGTATAGTCAGTTTACAACATGGTGTCGATTTGTGGTGTACAGCATAATAGTTCAATCATACGTAGACAGCAAAACGTTGGTTTCATCATGCCACAGAAAGTTGCTCATGTCCTCGTAATTTTAGGCTGAATAGCCAGACTTTGGAACTTTCTTTTAATTCTGCAACAGAAAGCATTTTCCATCATGTCTAAAAAACATACAGTCTGATCTAATGATAGCTAAATCAATTTATACACCTTACGAGAACACAGAGGAATACCACATTCATGGACGATTCTTTGTGTGTCTTTCTGGCATCACGTCCTTTTCACATGAGCAGTAGATGAAACTTTCTGTCCAGTTCCTGTGACGTTAGCCCTGGCCACCCTGGGCCATTTGGTCTTGGAGGGTCCTCCTGTACCCACGTTGATTAGGGTCATTTATGATTTTCTGACCAAGAGCAACTTTGTTTGTATGACTCCAAATCTTACCTTTGTGCAAAACATCACACCTGTTGCCATGTTCCCAATGTTCTCCTGCATCTCAGCATGAAAGGGAGCCATCCCACGAGGAGTCTACTATGCTTTCTCTTCCCGACAGCTACAGCGCAGACCTGGACCATGCCCCATACCCGAATGCAAGCCACCGAGACCTCATCCTGTCCTGGCACAATCTCCATTTGCCAAGAGCCCAACTACAAAAACCAATAAAACTCATGGGTTTTGTGGCATTAAGGAGAAAAAGATAAAATTTGCTGCAATTTTTTCACATTCCAAGTATTTATTATCTTGCCTGAAATTGGAGGTTAGGTTTTGGAAATCTGTTTGAACTACAATGAGAAGGGAATTTTTTTTAATTAAAAATAGATATTTAAGATGAGTTATTCAATAAAACCTCTACCCACATTTAAGGACAGCATATGCTGACTGGATATTTGATCACATTAAGGAATTATTGCAAGATTTTAGGCATTACAATGATGTAAGAAAAAGTTTATGAAGAAGAGTCTGTTAGGTATGCATATGTAGTAGCTACAGAAAAATGATAATATATGCATAGCATAGGGCACAAAATTATCCGGAGGATGGAGACAGAAAGGGGAATTGGGAAAAAAAAAATAGAATATTGAGTGGTCAAATTGTTCTAAATGTAAACAGTTCAAAAAGAAAATTTGCCCTTAAATATACCCTGGAAAAAAAGTGTTCAAAGGCAAATTTACAGACTAATTTCATGCATGAACTTAAAAAGATAAATAATTAAACACAGAGAAATAGCAAAGTCACAAAATAATACATACAGTCTGTTCGCAATGGAAGCAAAACATCAAAACTGGCAAAAAAAAAATCACACAAATATTGGAGAGAGACAGACACAGACAATACGACATTTCTTAACAAAGTTCTGGGATGAATGTGCCTCTGAGAAAGGGAGGGAATTGCAATCCAGCAGGGGCACAGGATGCTTCACTGAGTGTCGTAATGAAATGCTTCTTAACCCAAGTGTGACAAAAATGCTATTTTTTATTAGTTTTTAAAACATGCATCTGTGTTACATTATAAGCCTGTGTTACATTATATAATACTTTCACAAGTATTTGGAAAGTAATGTTAGCTTATTTGTGACATCTTTTTTTTTTTTTTAAGAACCAAAACTTGTTACAACTTCCAGGTCATATTTATGTGTTTAATTTTAAGGAGTTTTTGCATCTAACTGCCACCGTAGGAAGGCTGTCCCATAACCAGAAAGAAATTAACTTTCAGAAGAAAAACGTATGTTATTCAGATTCACAACCAAAACCCTCGGGTGACTTTTTCTGATCGTGGCCATCTGGTCTGGCCAAGGGAAAGGACTGAGAACAGCGGGCAGGGATCCTCCTGCCTGAGACACCTCCTGCTGAAGCCACATTATTTTCCACATCCTCATCACTGGAACACACTGTTCTCTTTCCACCTCTGTGATGCTAAAATATTAAATCTCATACAAAAGAGTGAATTGCATTTGTGCGCATTTACCTGTGAGGCTGGAATAAACCATGGCCAACCGGTGAGCAGAAGATGGTGGATGCATATTATTTTGGGGGAAGGAAGAAAAAAAAAGAGGACTCCTTTTACTTCATCAATATTCCCAAGTGGGCTTCAAAATACCTATTCATTCTTTCTTTCTAGTTTAATACAATTTCTGCACATAACACACATACAGAGACATACTTTTTTTTCCATAGAAATTTATCTGGGATGGTGGGAGGGATCTTAATGGAAGTTGAAGCATGTTTATAAACATAGATATATTTTCTTTTTAATCAGATGTGACTTATAGAAGACCTAGACATATACTTTATAATTTGTATAACATATGTATAAATATGTATACACATGTGTCCATATATAAATGTTAGAGACATAATTACATTTTCTAATACATATATTTTATCACACATTCATGGAGAACTTTCTTGAATATATTTTATATATGCAGTAATAGAACAGTAAATACATTGGAGGTCACAAGATAATATTTTCAAATTTCTAAGTAAATGTAAATATTAAGCTCTATTTATGAGTTTACCGGCTAAACATTTTACATCGTGGCCATTTTGGGAAATACAGGTCTCCTACAATTGTACTAACTTGTTTAATCATGATGCTATTTATATGAGAAAGGTTATGATCCTTATTTTACAGACCCAGAAACAGTCATCTACTGAGGAAAGTTAGGTCAGAGTGCTGTGATGTGGGCCAAGACTCACATTTTTTAGTTTTGATCCGTCATTGTCTTTTATAAGTCTTCTGAAGAGTTGTTGAGAAAAAAGTTCATAAACGTTGAGAGGTGTAAGAGGTAGGAAGCCATCATCAAAACCCCACAGAGATGGTACTCATGGAGTTTCAGAGCCATGTATGTGTGGAAAATGGGAAAAAAAAGGAGGGCAAAGTAGGAGGTGGGAAACTTCAGAATGAATAATGAGGAGTGGAGTTAAGCCCGTGGAGTGTGGGAGGAAATTAAGAACTTACTCCTACCGAGAAAAAATAAAGGCCAGTAAGTAGAAACTTCTTCCATAATAAAATGGTACAGTTACCTATTGCTAGCAATTATTCTAAGTACTTTATATATAACCCTTGTGCCAGTCCTTTGAAGCATACTATTATTATAGGGTCATGCAATGTAGTACATCATAATACTATTATTGTCTCATTTTAGAGGCAAGTGTGGCACAGAGAGATTAAATAAACAGCCTAATGTCACAAAGCTAGAAAATGGTAAAATCTGGATTCCTACTTTTTCTCTTGCCTGGAATCCATGTTCTTAACCATTGTCTCATATTATATTAAGCAGATACTGAAAATAAAACAAACAAACAAAAAACAACCTAGTGGATAAAATACAAAACAAACAACCTAGTGGATAAAATAGCAAATAAAACAAAAGTAAATTAAAATATTCATACAAATATCTGCACCTGCATCCATTGTTTTCTCTCCGTTTCCAACCCAGAAGTTTATCCCTGAGTCTGGGGTTTATCCTTCCACCTGTACTGTCCCTCTCTTACAATGTGACCTTTCAGAAGAGTCCTCTTTCCCGTGTAAGCATACTCAGGCCATTTCCATGTAGAACAGAGAAGAGCCCAACCAAAGCAAACCAAAGCAATAAGAAAAGAAAAACCACAAGCAACAATAAACAAAACAAAAACAAATGCCCTTTTTTTGGCGGGGGTGGTATCTGAACCCCAGGGAGTTACTGCTTATTGATTTCTGGTTGGCTCTCTCCACCATTTCCTTCACAGCCAGGTTTCTGGAATGACACCTTTATGCTCATGGCTTCCACTGATAAATCACAGGCAATTGACCTTGCTCATAAGTCAAATTAAAAATAACAGCCCACTGTGGTTAAATCCACTGGGCTTGTTCATGCTTATTTCCACATCACAGATTATTGTTAATTCCTTACTCCTTTGTTCAAAGTTATCTTGTCCTTTGAATGAGGGAGGTGGCGCTCTTCTGGGTGCCCTCCTCCTCCTCCTCTCTGTCCACGTGAGCTTCTCCCCACCATCCCCACCCTGGTGGCGCTCAGTGGTTCTCTCCACTCTGCACACTTTCTGAGTCATCTTATCCTCACCCCAACTCTTGATTAGAAGCATCGATAAAACACCTTCAATAACAACTAAACTCTACAAAGTGGACCTTAGAATCTCCGTGTTATACATGGGAGAATGAAAGCTTGGACACGTAAGTCAGATCACATCACCCATTAAGCAGCAGGGCCAAAGCTTGAATTCCTGTTCCCGTAGAACTCGTAACACTGTGCTGGAAGATAAAATTCAAACTCATAATAATGATAAGATCTGCACCAGAACACACACCCACAATCCACAGTTCAGTCTTTCTGGCTCCAAACGTGCCCTCTCACCATAGCCCTGCTCCATTTTCCAAGCTATAGTTTTTATCTTTGATCGGAACTCAAAATGAGCGAAAAAGAGAAAAAAATTGTCTTGATCCTCATTGTGACTATGTTTTTTAATAACTCATAATCCTCCTTCTGGTTTCTAAAATGCAAAAGAGTTAGGTCTATTTCCATCATTTGTACTCTTTCATGTTTATCTCTTTGAGGGATGACACTCAATCTTTTTGGAACATCAAGGTAAAGGGCAGAGAACCAGAGACAGAAGCTTCCTTCTGCATCACAGACAAGATCAGACCTTGGCACCATCAATGCAAATGGAAGCTGATGGAAAGGGTGCAAGTCTGAGGAGATCAAAACATTTCGAAGTAGAAGAAGAAACAAAACAAAACAAAACAAATGTAATTGGCAGCACTAATTATGCCCTTAAGGTAGTGGCAGAGTTTCAGAGAGCATTTCTGTTTAGCGACATACTTTGATGGACCAGTTTTTTTTTTTTTTTAAAGAGAGAATTATAGAGCTTAATTGAACGAGGTCATATTTCTAGACATCGTGTTTCTAATAGCTGGACCTTGAGGGTGATGAGTGATCCAGTTAAATGAGGAAGCACATACCAAGAATATTTCCTCTCAGATGCTTTGTAGATGGTACTGCGGACAATGGAGACCTCAGCATTCTGGCTCTGGAGTGAAAAATACATTTGGACAACTGGATCTGGCAATACGGATTCTCCTACACCTGTTGGCTCAACTCCTAAGAAGTATAAGATCAAAACTACCCCAGTAATAACTAAAAATAGTTGTGGGGTGTTTTTTTTTTTTGTACATCTGAAAAAATAATTAGTGGGCAGCTGGAGTGTATAAAGTTTTGTGTTGAAAACTTTGAGAAAAACCTCAAAATAACATGGATGCTACAGTTTTGCTGACAAGGAATTCTCTAAAATTTTTGTTAGAACCAGCAACCCGCTTTCCATGAGCTCTTTAATCATTCTCATAATTTAATTGACAAGAGAGAGTCTTCCCAGATGGTCATGAATTAGGTGTTACATGGAAGAAAAATGGGCTTCGGTCATTATGACTGTGTTTCTTTAGTAAAAGATATATAGAACTGGCAAATGTAATTTAATATTCTTCTTTAATAAAAGACATATAAAAGTGGCAAATGTAATTTAATATTAATTTAGTATTGCTTCTATATACAAGTAAAATAAATGGGTTAATACTTTCCAGGAAATTGTTTGAAACGTACTTGTTTTACAGAGATATTTTGTCATCTACGTGTTAATTTGACAAGTCCTGGAATGCTAAAAAAATAGATCACGTCGTTGAAAATTTCTTTAAGAATCCACAAAACCAACAGTATGCCTTCTCTGGCATGCCTGGATTTTCCAATGCTGAATTTTAAAAGATAGTTAAGATTGCTATTAGCTGAAGTTTACCCACATTACCTGAAAACGGATTATCTGCATTGCTTCTTTGAGTTCTGGGGTGTTATTTTCTGCCAAAGAACATACAGGTCAATTAAATTCAAATAAAAATGTGAAAAGCATATAAAATTATCTTGTTCACGGTTTCTCTTTTATTTCCTGAGTAAAAGGTATTCTCTTGTATTTATTTTGACAGGGATTTTGGTGTAGCCTCTGAAACACTCCTCATCAAAAGGAGGCTCTCACCTTTGAATATATATCAAATTTCCTTCCTTTCAAAATTAAAGAAATACACAGTATATCCAAACTTCTCCCTGAAAGAATGACTTGATATATATTTAGGGAGAAAAGTATTGTCATATTCTGTGAACTTCCAAATTTATCCAGGCTTGCATTAGTCCTTGAATGTTTACCTCCTGTCTCCGAAGATTTACTTTTGATAAGTCACTCATTATGCATTTATTTTATTTTTTCCTTTGCTTACCCATGGGATGTGGCATCTTATAACATCTCTGAAATAGGGATAGGAGATAAGACACTAACCAAGGATGTCTTGGCTGTCAGAAGCATAGTTTCCAGGTGCATTTACATCTTCTGAATTCCATGACCTAGCTGGTACCCTAGACTTTGCACTAGTAGGTGGAAATTCAGAGAACTACGTACATAGTAAACAATGCAGATCCAGAGGAGAGAGCCCTTCATGGTGAAACGAGACTAGTCCACGGGGAAGACACTCCTCTGGCTGGAGCCCTGCCACCATCTGGGACTTGGCCACAGAGGGACACCGTGTTCTCCACTGACCTGAGGGGTCATCTCCTGCCTCCACCATATGGCATTGATAGTCAGTGCCCAATGCAGGTGGAACAGAGACCAGTGGACCTGAGTCTGCCTTTGCAGAAGAAGAACAATGCAAATGCCATGGCAAAAATTATGATGATGCACATACATCTCTTTTATGTCGTGGGACAAAAGCAGCATGAGCTGTCACAGGGGTCTTCTGAAAGAATAACCAACTGCACAGCCCAGAATTATTCCGTTTCAAAAATCTCTCCAGATTCACCGCCTCTCCGAGCAGCAACTGACAAAACATGGGTCCATCTCTCTGATTCAGCCTTAAATCTTAGGTTTACCTTAATAACTTTTATTTTGGCAAGTTGTGCAAATAAGTTTTAGGGCAAATAAGTGTGTGTCCTTAAAATGAGAAGAGTCAACCTGTAACTCATGGATTTTTTTGGTAAGATTTCTGTGGCATAATACAAATTAACATTTTTCTTCACAGTGCTGGGCACATAGTGAGCAATAATACAAGCTAACTATTTGTATTGTCTCTGTTGTTAAAGTTTTTACTGTGAAATTCATTTTTTAATTCATAATTAAAATGTTTTCTTGATCTTTTTCATAATATCTGCTTCCATTACTTTGGCTATTTATCCAAACTTTCCACCAAAATGACTTTAGTTCTGTAGAAACCCATCAGCAGGACCCAAGGCTCTCTCCCCTCTAGTGAGCCAAGTGAGATTTTTTAAGAGTTCGACGAAGCAATGGTCCAAATGACTGGTGTTGAAGGAAGACTTTTCCCTTGTCTGCCCAAATGCCACATACGAATGACTGGTCCTTAAGAGATAAGAAAAGTAGCCAGAACCCCCTTTGTGTTTAGGAAGAAAAGCAATCTTTTTCTCACCAATTAGGCAAACAACTCATTTTTGTTCATTCGGCCTCATGTTTGCACTCTTGATTCAATGGCTGACTTTAGATTCAAGTTTTCTTCCATGACATCGGAACTTTATCTATCATCAAGCCAACAGCGTAAGTTGTTCCTGACTTTGATTCTCCTCAAAAGAAGAACAATTGACAGCTGTTCAAGAATAAGGCAACACTGTGAGAAATGAAGAACATGGGCATGAGGCTGAAGCACCGTCACCTGCTGGACCACAGAGCCCGGGACGATGTCATTAAACGGAGAAGAGGAACCGATGGATGCTGACAGCTTTGGCTCTCCCCCAGGTCTGCCCAGCACCATGTAGGGAGGGCTCTCTTGAGCCTCTGATTCCTCCAGGGGAAAAAGAAAAAGAAAGAGAATCCAAGGGGGACAACCAGCCCCCTCCATTCACCTGCACCATGGGGATTGCAAGGGGATTTGTGGGCTCAACCACTGGGAATCTTGACTGGACCCCTTGCTGTGGAAAGTGCCTTCCAGCCCCATGTGATGAGAAGGGCTGGTAACAATTCCTCCAAACACTGTGGCCCAGCATTCCTTGAGCTGAGAGGCACAGAGGCACAACTGATTGTCCCCAGAGCTAAGCTGGTACCCAACTTGGAGTGGCCCCATGAAATTAACTCACAAGCCAGGCTGAGGTGAACTCCTGGCCCTTCTAAACCAGAAAACCAATTTGGGGAAATTGGGGAAATTGAGAGGAGCCTGGAGCAGCCCCTCTGCGCCCCATCCCCTAGGCAAGGGAGCTGAGACATAGCTCCACTCGGTGTGCAGAATTGTTGACCAGCAACTGCAGGGGCCATCTTCAGCCTCACTTGGGTAGTGGACCGAGCCAGCAGTCCTATCCAGCTGATCTCAGCCAGTAGCACACTCTCCATCTCTGTCCCCAGAGTTTGAACTGTTGCTTCACTCAAATATAGATGATAATAATAGAATCCAGTCTTCCCAAGTACATTGCCAAAAGGCATACCCGGAAACCCAAACGGAGCTGACTGGTGAAGAATCATCTCTCCCAAAGCGAATATGTAAAGTCTGGAAGAGATCGATTACTAAAATATGCAGATACCAACACAAGGAATCACACAAAAATCAGATTAGTATGACACCACCAGATTAGTATGAAATCACCAATAACTGACTGTAAAGAAATGAGGCTTTATGAAATGTCAGACAAAGAACTCAGAATAATTGTCTTAAGGAATTTTAGTGAATTACAAAAAAAAATTCAGTGTGAGAATGAAACAAAATTAGGAAAACAATGCACAAGCAAGAAAAAGTGTTCAACAAAGAAATAGAAATCATCAAAAAAAAAAGTGCCAGAGTTGAAAAATACAACTGAACTGAATAAACTACAAACCCACATCGCAAAATGGTTTTCTTGTTTGATGAGCAGGACTGAAAGACTTGGATTGTCGGATACGGGCATCTTCACTGTCACCTGCATCCCTCAGCAGGAAGTGGTCGTCACCTCAGGGGACGTGTCAGGATGGGAAGGAGAGTGACTGGAATATTCTGTGTTGCTTCCTGTATTTCCTGACTCTCAATGGTTGGTTCATTTCAGTCATCTGTGACTTCTGATGTATTTTCTTCTTCACTTTTATAAGCTTAAGAAGATCTAGCTATCAATCTAGCTATCTCCTTATTTATGTCATCACACTATCTGGAAGTCATGTAAGTGTGTTTATCCATGTGTTTATATTTAAGCAAATGAAGAAAGAATGTTAACTTCTATGTTGAAAGTAATCTACTTGGATTGTAGTGGAGAGTTAGGGGAGGAATTCAAGAACATTTGAAGTCTGCCATTCAAGAGTTAACGGAAGAGTAATTTGTCATGCCTAGCAAAGCTGATTCGTTTATCAATTGGATGTTAGGCACCTGTCTCCTCGTAGCTGTCTGAGGGTAAGATATTGAGGTCAACTTTGAATAACTTGAGAAATGAGAGGAAGTGAAGAGAGAAATGATGGGTCAGGTCTTACATTTGAAAATATCTTTCACTGAGAAAAACGCCACCATCATGAGGATGAGGGTGACCACAAGCATTTATGAAATGTCTAGAAACTACTGTGGGGTACCTCTAAGGTCAATGGAATGCATTCTATTGTCTCTGCTTCTAGGAAAGGAAAAAAAAAAAGCTTAGACAGAAAAAGGAGACTCATGATCAAACTTCTACATGTAATATTTCAAAGAGATGTAATTCCTTTAAGTCATTTCCCGATCTCTTTTACTTCCAAGGCAAACAATGTGCTTTTGTTAAATTTTAAATAGAAGTTTCTTTTTCCTCTTGTGTTTGTTTCATACCAAATATACAGTGATGTTCAGGGTACATCTCGTGCTCCCTCTGTACTGATTTGTTTACAGCGCATGGGTCTCAAGGCCAGTGAATGAACTCAGTACATTGATGAGATTTTGATGGTACTAAGAGCAGAATTTTGTGTTTCTTTTCACCTTCATCATCTTCAGTATTTACTACAAGGATGTAGGGTTTTGTAACAATAAGCATATGGTCAAAAATGAACCTCGAATATAACCTTATATCCATGGGAAACTTTGATATTTTGTGATTCTTTTCACTAATTTCAAGAAGTAGAAAACTTAATGTATATATAGTGGGCTGAACAGTGTCCCCGAAAGATGACCGTCTACCTGGACTCCCAAATTGTGACCACATTTAGAAACAGGGTATTTGCAGAAATAGTTAAGATAAGGTCACACACTAAGAACAGGAGTTCCCCAGATCTTCCAGAAAAAGCCAACCCAGCTGACACCTGCATTTGTGACTTGTTGCCTCCTTATCTGTGAAAGAATAAATTTATCTTGTTTTAAAGACACTCATTTGATTATGGCAGCCCGTAGGAAACCAATATAAGACAGGACACATACATTTAAAATTAGTAAATTTGACTCTACCTCCACTTTTCTTTTCAGAAACTTGGCAAAATCTAATTGTAAATTAATATAAAGGATAATTTTTTAAAAAATCTCCCCATTATAGAATAAATTATTTTTTAAAAAGTCATTTCCAAATATTATATTCAACATAGTATTTTTGTAGTGGAGGATTACTTTTAATGTCATTGGAAAATCAGTTTGCTCCAGTGTCTCACTCTTGACAAGACAGGAGACCCTGTCTTTCCACTTAAATGCAGGATTTCAGGGCAGGGAATGTGAGTGTTGTATTCCAGGCACCCCCAGAGGGTGAAGCATTCATTCCACAGATGCTGGGATGGGATGTGGGGGGTGGGTGACCACAGGCAGCTCTCAGCCGAGTCCCTCTCTGAGACTTGCTTTCGGCTGAAGAGAGCCACGCTGACCCATGGTCACGTCTCCATCCTGGCAACAGCCCACGTAGATTGTCTGACCAGTGTAAGGGGATACAGGCCAGTTGCCTTGCCCCAGTTGGACAGAACTGGAGTGTCTCCAGCTGTAGAGCTGGGGAGATGGTGGCCTGAAGTCATTATGGGAGTCTATGTAATTCAGTTTCCCATCTGCCCAATCTCTCTCTCTCTTTTTTTTTTTTAATGGAGGTATGAGAATTGAACCCAGGATCTGGCGCATGCTAGAAAGACACTCTACCACTGAGCTATACCCACTCCTGCCGCCTACCCAACCCTTTCCTTCTTTACAAAGTCATGTTCATCCCCAAAACACTCCTCAATGTACTTCTTGCGTAGGAACATCAATCTTATACTTTGCTTTTTAGGAAACACAACTGTACCATCTGGGTATGCGGGAACGTATCCTCAAGAGCCATTGAGGTGCCAATTAACGAATCAACAGAATTTCCTACTGCAGTCTCCTCCCTTACAAAGTGAGACGTCTACACTCATTTGTTATTTGGTTTTGGTTCCCTCTAAACAACTGAGAATTCTGCCGATACCCCACATTTGTTCCCAGATCATACAATCTCAGTACAACCAAATATGACAGCTACTCGTGTTAGTAACAGCACAGCAATGTGTGTTTTTCTGATCCACAAGCTATGTAATGTTCACTCTTTCTTTGTAAAATAAAGAGAAATGCATGGAAGAATGCTTCAATATGAGAAAGAGATGTCTTTTGAAAGAAGAGAAAGAAATTAACTCTGAATGTCAAAGCTGTGATGAAACTTATGAGACTAGCAGGCAGTGGTAGCACGTGGCTAGCAAGAAATGAGCCTCAAACAAAGCTTATCTTTTTTTCTCAGTCTCTGCACTCTAATTTGAAGACAATTTCCAGAAATAGAGAAGAAAAGAAGCCTCTGGGAACTTCCTGCTTACATATTCACTTTCAGATTGTAAATCTGTAGACTGTAAACACTCAAATATTGCATATACATGTATGTACATATACAATGCTGCATTTCATAAAAGGTTACGATTTCAAATTTTCTCTCCAATGTGTTGTGAGTCTTTCCGAGTAAACCTGCCCTCAGAATAGAGTTTTGAACAAGAAACGGAAGTGATCTGTCTGATGCGACGCTGGTGTTGAAAGGAAACAGCTACCTCTGGATGGGAGCTGTGCAGCAAGTCCTAAACCCACAATTAGCTTTACGATGCCATCTCAAAGGTGACCTTGATTTTTTTTGGCTCATTAGTCAGTGGATACTTTAGAGAGTTCAATATTCTTAAGATTGATCAGAAAAGGAAACTTTTAATGTCTTTAATGGGGTCATTAGTGATGTTACTAAATGAAATTAAACTGGAGTCCAATCTCAACAATTTTTTTTAGGTCTAATAGCATGCCCCTGGGAGAGTTAATAGCTGGTGCAAAGTCTTGGCTATTTCCTTTATCTCATTTTCTTTATCTGGTTTAAACAGATAACAGATGATTACATTGAATATAAACTAGAAACACTGACTATTTCATAAACTTAACTCTTATAAAAATAAATGTATAGACCTCTATAAACTGAAGGAGAATTTTACAGACAGTCAATTGTACCCCTTTAAAAATGGATACCTTTTTTAATAGACAATTGCCTAATTGTTTGTCAGCATGGAATGACACCAAGAATTTGTAATTCTGTCATTGATTCCAGTTTTGCTTTGAATAATTTGAATAAATACCCCAGATATGAAGAAGTATGGCTTGAGATTCTCAGGTCACCAGGAAGAAAAGCATCATCCAAAGAGGCAACGTACCAAACAATGGGACTGTATAAACCTCCTTATGCTGCTCTCCGAAAAAACACATTCGATGGTGCCACGGAAAGAACTCAACAGAGAAGTCAGAGATTGCTCATTTTTCACTCCAACTTTGCCGAGTCCTAGGAGCCATAATATTCTGAGCCTTACCCTGCTCTTTTCTTAATAGAGGAATGATTATAAATCCCTTGGTTCCTCTTTAGGGTTCATGTAAGAATCAAGTCAGATAACAGTTGTGACAGCAATATGAAAACTCAAAACAATACCTAAACGGAAGATTTCTGGGAGATACCTATTTTTTGTATTTGAACCTGACTTCTTACTGCTCTCTTAAGCAAAAGGAAGAAATGTTCGGTTATGGCGGTCTCCTGCTTCTTGCTAAAGTGAATGAAAACACGCCAAGGATGTGCAAGTTTCCCTTAGAGCTACGACCTGAGTGGTGGGAAATCAATCTTAAATAGTTTATAATGAACATGCAGAAAAAAAAACCTGGAGATTAAGATGTCCAATGATACATGCAATATAAAGTTCTCATGGAAAATTAATGAAAGTACCAGAAACCTATCAGGACCAATAAACAAGTTTGCAAGGTCACAAGATACAAGATCAACATGCAGAAGTCAACCCCCTTCACCATAACGTTCAAAGAGAATGACATAGTTAAGAATAAATTTATCAAAAGTGTGACAGTTGTCCACTGGAAATTACAAAGCATTGCTGAGAGAAATTAAAGATCTTAATAAATCAAGGGGTATTCTGTATTCATCGTTGAAATACTCAACGTTGTTAAGACACCATTTTTTTTACCCAAACTGATCTACACATTTTACAGAATCCCTGTGCACTATTTTTGTATAAGTTTAAATTTGACCCAAAAATTTGTATGGAAATGAAAGATCTAGAGGACAAAAATGTTTTAGAAAAGATGAACAAATCTGGAGGACACATACTACTGAATTTGAAAAATTACCGTAAAATTCAAAAACTTTAATTTCAAAAATTAGTAATCAAGACATCATGGTATAGGTAAAAGAACAGACTGGGTCAAGGGAACATAATTGAGAGCCCAGAAATTTATCTTTATATTCATGGTCAATTGCTTTTTTTAATAAAAGTGCCAATACAATTCAATGAGGGGAAATTCACTTTTTTAGCAATGGTGCTGAGACAAGTGGATCTACATATGGAAACAGAAGAAGAAAAAGTGGAGGAGGAGGAAGTTGAGGAGGAAATGGAGGAAGGAAAACTTTCACCCTTATCTTATACCACATACACAAGATATCTTGAAATGATTATAGAATTCCGCATTCTGTTGATTCTTATTTTGTGGTTGGCTTTATTCCTTTGACAACTGTGTAAGTTTAAAAAGCTAAAGCTCTAATCTGTTCCTAGAAACAACATTCAGTTCATGTATATAAACTTAAAAAAAATGTGCTTTATGCTGTATACATGTATTTACATGCAATATAATGTGTATGTGCAAAGTGTAATAATTTTACCTAATAAAACTGAAAAAGGAAAAAAATGTAACTATAATGAAAAATAGAAATTTGTCACCTGAAATATATGCTGTTTTGGGAAAATTAATAAATACTTCAAGAGTGCTTCAAATATTTAAAAAAAGTATTATAGACCTAAATACAAGAGCCAATAATATAGAACAGCTAGAAGAAAACATGAGAAAATTGACATAACCTTAGGTTAGATTTTTTAGATGTGACATCGAATGCACAATGCTACCCATGTCAGGTTGAATTGTGATTAGCCTGGGGTGTGTTAGGAATGCAAAAAGGTGGCCTGTTGTTAATTGAGCAATTTTAGAGAAATTTGTCAGCATTAGAACCATTTAAAGATGAACTGGATTGACTCTAAATGTAGTGCGTTTCCTAACAGAGGAAGTGTGTGATTAATTATCCATCCAGTGTTGCAAGCCTCGAATTGCATTAGGGGAACAGAAATGAATGCCATTCTCTGATCTGAAGGAGATACTGGTCTAAGGCGGAGGTAGGTGAGTTGAAGAAGAATTATAACAAATATGATGCGAGTTCAGGACAAAGTGCCAGCGAGAGACATAGACGTCGGGGAGGTTTCCTAAATGAGGCTACCACTGAGCTGAATTTTTTAGAATAAATATGACTTTCACAGGCAAAGTACAGAGGATGGGATGGTATAGACAAAGGGCACCAACACATTCAAATTCACAAAGATGTATTTATGACTATGTGACCACAACAATATATATATAAATCATCTACAGAGAATTTATGTGAAATAAGGGTTAGGGGAGAAATAAAGCAGCAAAGGCACTTAAGGAATGTAGCGGGGGGAGGGTCCCCATTTCAGCTGGGGTGAATTGAGAAGGTCCCACAGCGAAGGTGATGTTCAGGAGAGGGCCAGAGGACGTGGGGAGCAGGGGGCTCTCGGAGAAGTGCAGGGTAGGGAGAGGGCTCAATAAATGTAAAACGAGCAGGGAGAGGGCACAACACATGTAAAACTGGAGCAGGAGTGAGCCTGGGGTGCCCGGGAGGGAGGAGTCCAGTGTGGCCGGATGAGGATTTAAATAAAGCATTGAAGGTGAGATCAAAGAAGCGATGACTTGATGTAAAAGGACAGATCACACTGGGCTTATCTAAGATTTGAGAAAACACAACAAAATAGGTCACTTGACCAATGTAGTATAGTCAGAACGTACAGAAAAAGGGGCGGGAATGACAAGATTGGAAGCTCACGGGGCAAGAAAGCTTGATTATTCCTGAAAAGTCCCTGTAGAGAATGACCCTATGTCCACGTGTGATCAACAGCCCCAGGGGACTCTTGCCCTCTTGGTGCAATTTTTAATAGGACCCTATTTTACTCTCAAAAGTGTTCCTGGTTTGGGGACAAAATGCTATGGTCCGCCAACACAGGAAGGAGCCACTTTTTGTCTTCTGGGAGCTAAAGAGGGAGGAAGGGGGAGCTTGAGGAAAGAGCACGGGAGGACAATACGGAGACCATTTGTTCAAGGCCACCCTGGAGGCTGGGACACCATCTCTGTGATGTCAGAGAGGGCTGCTGAAGGCTTGGGTGAGTGTGGAGACCGAGGCCAATGGGATGACGGGAGAATCTGAAGCAGAGAGGTGGTGCACTTGCGTTTGATAATTCTGATATCTTCTGTAGCTTTTGTTCCTCCAGAGAAGAGACCCTGGGTGGGCATCGTTGAGGGAGCGGGGTGACTACAATGTCACATGTTGGTGAGTCTAAATGGGCACAGTGACTTTTTCACCTTAAAAAGGGAACTCTTTGGCTTCTAAATGGTGCTATAAAGGACTGCTTTGTCATATCCCCCTTCATAATTTGTGAGCAGGGGACAGTCCTCAAAATTCACAGCGCTCAGAAATTATCAGATGATATGGCTGAATAGTTTGGAATGCTACACAAACCCAAAGCAAAAGTGCTTAAATCTGCTGAAAACCTCCAAAATGGGGCATAATTCACTGTTAACATTATGGGTTTTTTTTTTTTTTGTCCACAGCATCTGTTATGTAAGTAACTTCAATCTCATAAAAAATTCACAAGCGATAATATGACTTTAATTCTAAGGACCTCCACCAGACAGCTGAATCAACTATATAGCCAACGTGTCTGGCTGCTCTAGCAATTTCAAAATCAAATAAATCTGAATTTTGGTTTCTTAATAAACTTTACATTTGAGAAAACTATTAATCGTACGCAGGGTGAGGGGAGAAATTAGGATTCATTAAGCACCCATAACGTCAGGATTTGAACGCTATCTAAATTTATCACCCTAATAACTTCAGGATGTAAGTTTTAACTAATTTAAAAATGAAGAAACTGAGGCTCATAGTGGGTAAGCAACTTGCTCAAAACCACTCAAATAGTGACTGGGGCAACTTTAATGCAAAACAAATCTCCTGGGCTCCAAAGTCCGCATTCATTTCTAAAACTTATTCTCTGTTGCTGCGTGCAGTACATATGTCCCTTCACATTGAAGAGATAAATAATTAAAAGTTAAAAAATAGGGGAAAAAAGTAAATATTTCTAAGTGCTTGGTGTTTGCTATATGTTGAGGGTTACATTCATTTGATACGCAATTGTCTGGGCCCCTGGCCCTGACAAGATGGACATGTTTCATGGAATCAATTCATAATTACACTATGTGATGTCTTCATGACTGTATTCCAGGCACCTGCTTATAAATGAACTCATTTAATCTTAATGATTCTGCACGGTAGGTAATATGACTGGCATCATTGGCCGATGAGATGAATGAGGCATCGTGGTTCAAGGAGCAGAATCCAGGAGCTTGGTATGGTTCAGGGGTGGAGTGCGTGCTCAGGATACACAAGGTGCTGGGTTCAATCCCCAGCACCTCTATTTAAAAAAAAAAAAAGCAGAATTGTCTGGAAATGGTTTCGGGGGACATCTGGATTGCCCTGGAAACCTGTGAGCTGGAATCCTTTTCTCCAGGGGAGCTGGACTGGAGCTCACGTGTTTCCCACACAGTATGTGCATTCTTCAGGGCCAAAAAGGTAATGTTGCGAGAAAAACCTGCTACGTAGCTCCCCAAAGCTTCATTACTTGGCAATAAAGAGTCTGTTAATCCCTCTTCTGCAAGGAGAGGAACTCTCATGCTTGCCCTGCGAGAAGGTGAGGTGAAAAGGATGCAGTTTACCCCCTGGGAGGTCAACCGCCATGCGTCTCCATGGGAGGCGGGAGGGTGGGAGACTTCGTCCTCTCATCTCTGCTGACCCCATTTTAGAACTCTGCTCTTTGCTGCATAAAGCTTGTTTTGATTTATCTGCTCATCCATTATTAAATTCAACATCTACCTCATTGCACGGTTTATTCTGGACCCTGATGTGTGACCATCAGTGGCACCTGTAGGGGAGCTCCTGTATCATGTGGTCATTTGATGGAGCAGGGACTCTGAATCAGAACCATATTCATGAATTAAGGACTAATTAAAATAAATTGATGTAAAAATGCCAAACACGTCCTGATTAGACTCCTAACTTTCATTTCTTGTCGTTCGAGAAGATCCTGGTAGGCATTAGGTCATTGAGATTTCAGAGCAAAAGGGAACTTAAAATGTGACGAGTGGGAATACAGACCAGAGGCAGAATTTTTTATGATCAGGACAGATCTGTACAATTGCAGATCCTCTGGGGTGAAGACACCGCCATCTGAAAGCTGATAATTCAGACAGTGGAGATGGTGGCTCGAGAGTTAGGTAGACCTGGCTTAGAATCATTGCTTCAACTCTAAGCAATTGTGTGAACTTGGTCAAGTTTAGCGAAATCTCATTTGTTTCTAAAGTCTGATAAATAATACTATTTATTCATTAGGTAGTTAGCTGGGTTATGGAAAACAACGTATGCAAAATGCCTAAAATGATGCGTGGCACATTACAAACACGAAAGTAATGGTAGCTAGTGAGTGTCTTCCCTCTAAACATAACCGCATTAGCCCAATCAAATCTAGAAATTCTAGGGTTCAGTATAAGAATTTCTACTCATTAGTGACTCAGGTCAACTGTGACGAAACTAATTTTACACTTGGACTTGCATATAAGTGGTTTTGAATGTTTTATCATAAATATTCTACAAGACATTAAAAAAAAAGTAGACGGCAGTTTTTGAGGGTTGTTACAAATAACAACACAACCTGGGAGACAGAATGTTTAAAAGCAAAGTTATAAGTGACTTTTAGACTGTATTCCACCGAATCACATTCAGAGGGAAATATAGTTCAAAATACAAGCCACACATCTTGCAAAATATGTCTGCGTCAAATTGTAGATTGAAATTGTTATTTTTAGCCAATGCCTAAGGAGTTTCTTATAAGAAGAGGCTATGTGATATTGGATCCAAAGTTGTGCTTTGACTAATAATGGCTTCAGTTGGAGGTAACTTTCTACAAAGTGGAGAAACAAGATGAATCACGTCTGAAAATCAGAAACCTTGCCCTGGCTTATATGGGGATCTGAAAATTGGTTCAAAAGGAATAACGTATCGAAACGTGGATGACTTTGGAAGTGAAAACTGGAAATTCCACTGTCTGCCTTTCATGAGACAGTACTACAGACACACCGGAGGTGGAGAAAATAGATGTGATGTTCATGTTTTGGTTTAAATTATTTTTCCTCTATTACACATTTTTGTGCAACACAAAGAGAATACTGCATTTTCATTTGGAACACAGTATATTTATGTATAATTTCTGTAGCACTGTGAGACCAGCCTTCTATTTGTTTTGATAACTGTGTTCAAAGAGCTTTACAAATTCCATGGAAATGAAAGTAAGAAGGAAACATGAAGCAAATTGTTTTATTTTTGTTATTACTATATTGGGAAATTGTCTTATTAATCACATAGATTTTTTTAGATAGAGATGTGTGATTTACTGAATATAAAAATTTATATGAGTATAGATTCTCTTTATTGTTGGTCCTCAAATGCAACTAACACCTCATTTTGAATGAAATATTTTGTGTGTAGAAAAGATTAAACATTTAACACACATAAGCATCCTACACATTTAATTTTTATTGATCTGAAAATGATAAGAAACAATGTTCAGCACCATTAGCAATTGGATGAGCAGAACAATGTTGGAAGAACACGTTAACAATTATCTACATAGCTAGTGGAAAGAGCAAAGATAGACATTTAACCCTTACAACAGAATATGCGTTGATACGCACACTATAAATTTAGGATACACTTTTCATTATATTAAAAGTTCTACTCTCAAATGCCTTTATACAAATAGAAACTTATTCAAAACTTTGTACCTTTTAAACTACAATTTTCTAATGCCAAAATATGTAAATAAAATATGGCCTCTGGTTTTAACAATTCGTTCTGAGGACCAATTGGAATAACGTGTAGAAAAATATTTAATAAACTGTAAAGCTCAAAACTATGAATACTGATAAAGCATTAGCCAGAGAATTGCTTATATGTTTATTTTTTCTTAAAATGAATCATGAGTCATGCCTGCTAATAAAATTATATGAGTAGCCTGCCTTTATAAAAGAGGGCTGAACATTTTGGGGTTTCTGCGTGCATACCCAGGCAATGATATCAACATTAAAATCTACACGGGCACTCGTCCTGCACACACACACACACACAGACACACACACACACACACTAATCCGATGCTACTGAAAAATGTTGCCAGTTATTTAAGCTCTTCAAATAACAAACATTTTTGCTACAACAACTTTCTTATGGCTGTAGTTCATCTGGGTCATTGGACACTTCTCCACTCCACACACATTTGAACTTGAGCCACCCTCCCAGTCCAGTTAACTGTGTGCAGTGTGTCCACACCAGCGATTTTGGCTCCTCCAGTTTTTCAAGATCTATGTCACCCATTAAACTGTAAGCTTCATGAGGGCATGAGTTCATTTTGTTTGCCCACTGTGTCGTCATTGGCTACCACCTTTTCTGTCACAGGGTATAATCTCAAAAATTAATTTTTTGTTGTTTAACTGATTATTTAGAACATTTATGTCATATTTCTGCCTTAATAAAATATTTCATTTGTGCTAGATGAAGTGTTGATGTAATTTGCATTTTGAAATTGCATCTACTAAAAGAAAAAAAATAATATTTGGATATAAACATAACAAAAGTGTGTAGATCTTTTAACATAAAACTGTGAAACTTTATAGAGAGAGACATAAAATATCACCCAAATTAATAAAAGTACATGCAATTTATACAATTTCTTATTTAGTGAGACTCAATAGTAAAAGAGGTCTGCTCTGTAGGAATTGGCTAGAGTTGCTATGTCTTTGATCCTTTTTTCTGTTTACTTTTTTAAAAATTTTTTGCAGGGGGAAGGAGGTAATTAGGTTTATTTATTTATTTTTAGAGGAGGTAGTGGGGATTGAACCCAGGACCTCGTGAATGCTAAACATGTGCTCTACCACTTGAGCTGTACCCTCCCCCTTTATTTGATGATTTTTTAATTGAACACTAAGTAAATATATACAGCTTAGAAAAGACTATAATCAAAGGTTATAATTAAAAATTGTCCCTATCAAATAGACACCACATTTAAGAGGATAATTTGATGACTTCTTACAAAACCAATCCTGCTCTTACTAGACAACCCAGCAATCATGCTCCTGGGTATTTATCCAAAAGAGTTGAAATCTCATACCCACATAAAAACCTGCACATAGATATTTACAGCAGCTTCATTCATAATTGCCCCAAATCAGAAGCACCAAGATGTCTTCAGTAGATGAGTGGATATGTAAACTGCGGTACAGGCAGATGATGGCATATTATTCAGCATTAAAAGGAAATGAGCTCAAGCCTTGAGATGATGTGGAGGAACTGTGAGAGCAGGCAGACAGCTAGACATGAGCAGAGAAAGGGGGACACAGGCCACATGGCAGGAACAGGGCAGAAAGGAGGGGCACAGGCCAAAAGCAGGAAACCACACATCATATGAGCACCAGGGGTCCCTGGGCAGAGAAAGAAAAGCTGGAACCTCTGGGCTGATAAGTGGTCAGGCATTTTGGGGTGATGAGTGGCCTGGAGAGGAACAAAGAAAAGTGAGAAAAGGCAAGAATTTCAGTGTCTGAATATAACCTTTTGCTCATTACGTACTCATTTCAATAAAATTAGCCTTGCAGATCAGAAGTACCCATCATGCACTGATGACGTGACACATCCGATCCAGACTAAATAAGAACAAAAACCCCTCCTCCCCTCGGAAAGGTGCAGTTGGGATGATAATCTGGGAACAGGACCCCAAACCCTTCCCTTCCCCAGTGAATATTCTGCCCATTCATTTTTACACCCTGTGTAACTAACTTGTGAAAGAAACTTGGGGCAGCTGCTCACCTGAGTCTGCCCGCTCTCCACTTGAGAGTGTGCCATCCATCCTTTAATAAATCCTCGCTTTACTTTTTTAACCACTGTGTCTTGTCTCTGAATTCTTTCTAGGATGGGACAAGAACCTGGAACACCAGTTGCATCCACCAGCAACAGAACCTTAGATGTATATATCTAAGTGAGTGAAGGCTGTCTGAAAGTCCGTGTACAGTGTGATTCCAAATACACGACATTCAGGAAAAGACACGATTACAGACGGAGTGAAAAAATCAGCACCTTCCAGGGGGTGATGGAGAGATGAGTGGGCAGAGCACAGAGAACCTTAGGGCAGAGAAAACATTAGAATTTGGGCTGATTACGATTTGTCAATATAAATTCATTAGTTATTCCAAAATGCACCACTCTGGTGAGAAATGCTGATAATGCAAGGGGCTGCTCATGTGCAGGGGCTGCACGTATATGGGAAATCTCTGTACTTTCCTTTCAATTTAATCTGAATCTAAAACTGCTCTAAAAAATCAGATCTTTAACAAAAACAATAAAAATAATTGCCACATGTGACAATGTGGATAAACCTGGAGAATGCGATGCTAAGTGAATTAGACCCACCACAGAAGGACAAATACTATGTGATTCCACTTTATGACATATTAAAAATAGTCAAACTTAAAGAAACAAAGAGTAGAGTGGTGGTTGCCAGGGGCTGGAGGTAATATATATTTATATAATATATCTTATCTAAATAATAAACATATAAATAAATAAGATATAATATATATGCCCATTAGAATACCTGCATGTTTAGTATTTCCACCATTGTCCCCTCATGTTATCTGTATTTCTTTATGACATATTAGATGGTAATATATATCATAAAAATATATTATATATGATATGTATATTGTATAATATATTATACAATATATAATATAATAGAGTGGTGGTTGTCAGGGGCTGGAGGTAATATATATTTGTATAATATATATTATATATAAGATAAATATATAAATAAATAATATGTACATACACATCCATTAGAATACCTACATATTTAGTATTTCTATCATAGTCCCCTCATGTTATGTGTATTTCTTTATGACATATTAAAAGGTAATCTATATTATATATAATATATGGTATAATATATGATATAATATGTTGATATACACATAGGTATATTATATATAATATATATTATATAATGTAATATATTATATTAATATTATATACATAATACATAACATACATATACATAATTATTATATACATATTTATATAATATGTATAATATGTATATAATATGTGTATTATATAATCTATATTATATAATAATAAACATATAAATAAATAATATATGTATTATATATATATATACCCATGAGAATATCTACATATTTAGTATTTCCATCATAGTCCCCTCATGTTATGTGTATTTCTTTATGACATATTAAATGGTAATCTATATTATATATAATATATGATATAATATGTTTATATACACATGGGTATATTATATATAATATATATTATATATAATGTAATATATCATATTAATATTACATACATAATACATAATATATGCTATACATATACATCATAATTATTATGTACATATTTATATAATGTGTGTTATATAATATATTATATATAGTATGTATAGTATATAATATATTAAATAATATAATGGTGGTTTCCAGGGGCTGGAGGTAATACATATTGTATATATATTATATTATCTGTATGTATTATATATTATATAATATGTATACCCATTAGAATATCTGTATATTTAGTATTTCCATCATAGTCCCCTCATGTTACCTGTATTTCTTTCCTGCTTTATTTTTCTTCACAAAGCTCATCCAATATATTACATAATTTAAATATTTACTTGTTTTTTGTTTACCTCCTTTCATTAGATGATAAATTCCATAAGAACAGAGATTTTTCCCATATTTGTTTAATAAATGAATGGGTATTTAAAACTAAATCAGTATGTTTGATAAATATATTCTGTACCATAACAATGTTCCTCTGATGTCCAATGTCTATAAATGTTCTCCTGATTGGGTAATAAATGGTCTCTAATTGTTTAATTTATCTACTGAGATTTTAGGTGCCATTTATCTAAATGTCTTCCTGAAAATAATGAACTGACATTTTCAATTTCCTCATAGAGGAATTATGAGGATTAAGAAAACGATAGCCCTTATGCTTTAAGTCTTTGAAAGACAGAAACAAATCAATTCCTTCACTGTGTACGGGGATGATATTCAATGTGATTAGTGTAACGCAGTGGAGTTGGATACAATAATGACTCTCTAACAGAGTTTTCCAAGCAAACAGGTTTATTTGTAGACTGATTCTAAGAGAGAACAAGATTAGCTCCAGGCAGACACAAAAACAGTAGAAAATGATTTGGAATGACAGTAACTGTTATAGATCATCTGTCAGACGAAATAATCCACCATTTGGATTGCCTGTTTTGGGTAAGTGTTTTGTAACCCGATTGGCTTCATTCTCATGAGTTACATCTCCAGCAGCTGGCTCCATCCTTACTAAGCTGTATCAATTTGTCAAGCTATTTAACCTCTCTGTTATCAGTGTTCGCACTTATTAATAAGGGGGTACAGTGTCTACCTTATGGAGATGGGGAAGATTATCTATATTAATTACATATGCAGTTAACACTATAAAATTATGATGATGATGATGATGATGTGTTGGCTGTAAAAATTAAGGATGTGAAGTATCTTTACTATGAATCAAGATTGCAATGCTATAGGCACTCAATAAATGTCGTTACATGTTTACAATTTCCTAATTATTAACTCTTAAGAGAGTCTTGAAATTCAGGGGAAGTGTTTTCCTTCAAGAGACACGGGACGTGATGGGGCTCGTGTACCTGAGAAGGTCCTAAAGTTTCACTGTAAAGGCACACATACACACAAAGGTTTTGGTTAAAATGTTTTATACACACTGAAAATTGCCAACAGTCTGATTGATTGATATCTACTATCAAAGACTGCATGATTGGGGCTGAATTTGTCCAGTTTCTTCTCCACATCCCGTGTTTGTTCTGTACTGTTTGACTTTGCTGTGAGTTATAATATTTACCGTCCTGTCTGGAAACTTAATCCCTCTCATTGTGTAGACTTGATTCTGTGGTTAAATGGCCTCAATGACTTATGTTGCCTTTCTGCAACAACGTCTCTGTGTCTGAGATTTTTCTTACGATTCATCTTGCATCTGCTGAAGTTTTCCGTTTAGTCATTTTTTTGTTTTGCTTTTGTGTTGGTACCATTTTTCCCAGAATTACTTGGTGATTGTGGCTTGTTTTTTTTTTCCTTTGAGAATCTCTGACTGTTGAGTGTATACATATATATAATACATATAACATATTATATTCACATATTATATACTATATTATATAACATATATAATGTATTACATTTATCATAACCTGATGGTATAAATATTATTATATATATTTTATAAAATATTTAAAATATTTATTAAAATGTGTTATGTAAAATATTTAACAAAATATTTTAAGATATTTATTAAAATATTGTATTATGGAAAGTATTTTATAAAATATTTTAAAATATTTATTAAAACGTGTCATGTAAAGAAAGCTCTGTGAAGTCTTTCATTTTAAAAAAAAGATTCTGGGATCTCTGGCTATTTAAACAAAGGAATAAAATACTAAATTAACTTTTCATTTGAAAAATGTGTTATGTAAAATATTTAATAAAATAGTTTAAGATATTTATTAAAATATTGTATTACGGAAAGTATTTTATAAAATATTTTAAAATATTGTATTATGGAAAGTAATTCATGAAATATTTTAAAATGTATTATGGAAAGTATTTTATAAAATATTTTAAAATATTGTATTATGGAAAGTATTTTATAAAATATTTTAAAATATTGTATCTCTTTTCTCAGTATTAAATCTGAAATGCAGACTGTGAGGTCAGGAGTCAAGCCATATTGCAACTGAGTATTCTGGGCCTTGCCTGGTCTGACATGTTGTGAGTTTTAAGGCACAAGATCTTACTACTTTTGATTTCACTGTATTCTGCTATTATTTTCAGGCAGTAAATATTAATTAGATTTTCTCCCAATATCTATAATTTCTGTTTTCAAGTTAAGCAAGAGGTTGAAATTTGCGGATGTTGAACTATTTCGTATTTTGCGAAAAATAAGACAGTTGTGGAATGGAGGTATTTATAGGTAAAAGAAGAATCAGTGTTTTGCAAACTTTCTATAAAGGACCAAATAGTAAAAAAAATTGGGGTTTACAGGTCACATAATCTCATAGCTCCTCAGCCCTGCCATCTCAGAGTGCGAGCAGCCACTGACAATTCATAAATGAATGAGTATGACTGTGTTTCTGTAAGATTTTATTCACAAGCACTTGGAATCCAAAAAAAAAAAAATGAAGACAAACAAGCTTATTTACAAAACAGAGACAGACTCACAGACACAGAAAACAAACGTATGGTTACCAGGGGGGCAGGGGGTGGGAAGGGGTAAATTGGGAGTTTGAGATTTGCAGATACTGACTACTATGTATAACATAGGTAAACATGTTTCTTCTGTACAACACAGGGAACTATATTCAATATCTTGTAGTAACCTATAATGAAAAAGAATATGAAAACAAATATATGTATGTTCATGTATGACTGAAACACTGTGCTGTGCACCGGAAATTGACACACCATTGTAAACTGACTAGACTTCAATAAAAAAAATATATATATAATAAAAAATAAAATATTTGCAGGCACTTAAGCTTGAATTCCATAGAATTTTCACGTGTTAAAAATATTATTTAAGGGTTTGTTAAGTTTCCAATTATCCAATCATTTAAAACGCAATAACTATTTTCAGTTCGCAGTACAAAATGCGGTGTGAATTAACGCTGCAGTTTACAAAACTCTGACGGAAGTGACTGCATTTTGGAAGTGTGACCAAAACTGTGTCAGGAATGACTGCACCGTGACCTGGGGCCCAAACACTCCAAGTTAAAACTGCTGATTTGTTAAGTGGGTTGCTGAAAGGAAAGAATAACGCTAAAAACTGTACTTTATCTGCTCTAAGGAAACATGCCTTTCCTTAGTAATGCATGAGATGTGTTCCATGAGCCATTAGTATGTATAGAATAATTTCATCTTTCAATCCAAACAACTTCCGTAAGCCATATTAACGTCTCTCTTTTTCTTATTTAAAAAAAAAAAAACCACTCTGCCCATTTTCCTCTGGTTGGACCCTATTCTGCTTTCTTCCAGACTCTGTGATCCCTGAATTGCAACTGTAAGTCCCCAAATAACGCTGCCTTTCTGCTTCCTTTCATTGTGTGGTCCTTTCAGCTGGCAGAGGTTCCACTGGGATGTTTCTTCAACAGATGTCTTGCTTTGTCTCTTCATCAAACTCAAGACGAACACATTTTCCATAAACAAGAGGATCTGAAGATTTAAACGAATGAAGATCGGTATTTTGGGGCAGAACTTCCCCACAGGTGAGAAACAACGCGAATCCCCTGCATGGATTATGGAAGTAGGAGACCTATTTCAGAGTCTTCAGATAAACGCTATCTTGAAGTTGCTTTGCACTTGGAAGAGACTTTTAAATGTGATCTCCAAAGGCTAGAATATTCTCTTGAGACTTCCCCACGCTGTCAGTTGTGGCTGCTTCACTCTTGTTTATTGTCCCTGCTGAACCCTGAGAGATCTGAGAGGTTCGAATCACAGAGGCAACACTGTATCCATCTCGATCTTTTTTTTTTTATAAGATTTGTAATGATATCTCTTGGGCCAGAATTTAATCTGTTTTTACAGCATCCACAGCTCCGAGGAAAGTCCCCTGACATTTGCAGTGTGTGACGTTCACTCAAGACATAACGTCTCTCTTCTGGTCCTATTTTTTCTGGCAAAGATGACAATTTATTGCACTGTCCCTCATCACAGGAGGACACACTTTAGTTACAAAAGAAAGGCTGCCAGGTCACCACCTGCAGGGGGCTTCCCACACCTCAGGGTGTAGTAAGAATTGTTGCTTTCCAGGTTGAGTTTCCCAAAACTAAGGGGGGCGCTAGGGACCCCACCCACACACCCCCAGTCCCGGCAGGGTCCCCAGATCTGGACCAGAACCAGAGATAATTTCTTTATTGTCTCTGTGACCTACCTTGACATGTAGATATTTATAAGTTGTTTCATCTCCCACTCTTTGCATTGTTTGAATCCCATTTCACCTTCAAACAAAACATTTTGTATTTTTCTCTTCAGTTGATTAACGATAGTGTAATGCCTCCAGCACTTTGAAAATATATTTAAATTGATAGCTGTATTCTTTTGGAGTTCTTCAAATGGTTTTCTGCTATGAAAGCTTTTACCATATTGATATTAATTTAATGTTATTTTAAATCCATGCAGAATTTTTTTTTATGATTTCAGCATTTGAGTGGTAATGGTTTGCTGGTGATAAAATCATTGCATGCTTATTGGAAATATCAGGGAAGCATCCAAACGTCTCATGGAGAAAACAATGAGCCATACTCTGCTTCTGCTGAATTTTGCGGTAGTTTCTTCAAGTCTTTAGCCTCATCATTTGGAATATTAATCAATTTAGATGACAAAGCAGTGCATATGATGTAAGAGCTTAAATCTTCATCTCTGGAACTGCTAGTGAAGAAAGAACATCTATTCATACAATTTCAAGTCATTTCTGTTGCATATTTATCATATTCTGTGATTTTTGTCTACAACGGGGGTTAATTTTATTTTTTATATATTTTTTAATTGAGGTATAGTCAGTTTCCAATGTCATGCCGATGTCTGGGGCCCAGCACGGTGCTTCAGTCATACGTGAACATACATATATTCATTTTCATATTTTTTTTCACTGTGAGCGACTACAAGATCTTGAACATATTTCCCTGTGCTCTACAGTCTAAACTTCCTTATCTGTTTTATATACATCGGTCAGTATCTGCAAATCTCAAACTCCCAGTTCATCCTTTCCCACCCCCTCCCCACTGGCAACCACAAGTCTGTATTCTACGTCTGTGAGTCTGTTTCTGTTTTATATATAAGTTTATTTATTTTTTTTTTTTAGATTCCACATATAAGCGATCTCAATGGTATTTTTCTTTCTTTTTCTGGCTGACTTCACTTAGAATGACATTCTCCAGGGCGCACCCTTTTAAATGCACCAGCCTGGAAAGCGCCCGCTCTGTTCTCTCAACCTATTGGGTAAATCCAGCCAAGGACTCCCCTCCAGGCACGTGGTGACAAATACCCCAGCAGCAGCTTCTGCCACAAAGCTGTGTTGTGACTGTATTTAGAAGCATCTAAATTTAATCTTGCAATTGCTTATTAGCTCATCATCATGCATTATGAAATACTCTTTCTTTCTGCCCATCTTCTCATTGCTTGGCTTTGACTGACCTTTCATTCTGTTCCGTCTGAAGGCACCAGCGCATGCTCAGGTCATAACAACAGTCACTTCCTCTCCCATGCCTTGGTGATGCTCAGAGCATCATTGCCTTTCCATGCTGCCTCATGGCAATCGCACTGTGCCTTTTAAACAGTCATAATTTTTTTTTATTATGTGTATCTCTTCTGTGGGTGCCCTGCGGGAAGAAATCATATCTACTGTCCTGTTCAGTATATGCACTGGAAGCAGCACATTATGCGACGAGAATGCTTGGAATTCAAATGTATTTCACATGATTTGTAATTGTAACTTTCATTTAAGTTACTTTGCACTTTAGTTTCTCATCTGAAAATTAGACATACAGAAATAGACAATGGATTTTCAAAGGCATGGAAGGAAACAGTGTATGCAAAATTCCAACTACACCACCCAACATGGAATCGAAAATCTGTATTTTTTTTTAAAAAAAGGTCTTTTTTTTTCTTCTTTCTCGCATAGTTTTTTATATAGCAGGGACACTAGAATAGTTATGAGACATGATTATTTGGAGAGATACTTCCCGAGCTTCATTTATTTATTTACCAATTATATGATCTTGCAATTAACTGCTGACAACATACATTATAACCTACCTAGTATTATTTTGCTGTATACAGATTCCATTTTTAGTTACAAAATATACCGAAAATGAAAGTTTTATATTACAAGTACTAATTGAAAGCCAGGAACACTTGCCATAAATAAAGCTTAAACCATTATTAAATTAACATTTAAAATGTGAAATAAAAATAATAAATTAGAAGCGGGCATTCAAATGTTGCAAAAGATGCTCATTAAAAACTGAGTTCTTTAATGAGAAGCCTTGTAATATTTATGATCATTCAGTAATGATGGGGTATTTGGCTCCGTGTAGCTTGGATAAACATGGAGCAGTGGTTCCATAGCTTAAAAAAATGTTTTTCCATTTTTGATGTTAATCTTCTGAGAAAAATCCAAACTCAGATGGGTAGATCAGCCAATAAAGGTTTAATGAATTCCCTGAAAAGTCTGAACACTGAGACAAAACACTCCCAGACGAACGATATAGAGTAAATGACCATTAATACACAAATTTTCATTTCGAAATCCTGTCCCCTTAAAACACTCTTTCACATTATGCCTGGCATAAATCTTTCATATTGAAGGGTTGCGTTGAAAAGTGATTGGAGTTCTCCCAATGTTAATAAAATCAGAAACCTTCCCTTTGTAATAATTAATGAACTTCAGAATTTAACAACACCCAATTTCATCCCACCCACATATTCATAAAGCTGAGAAACAAATAAAAATACACAATAAGTTGCTTTTAACATGGTTAACAATCATCTGACTTTAACACCTTTTCATTGTTCGCATATCACTGGCCAGAGCATCACACTATGAAATGTGGATGAAAACGTTTTATTGGGTCAATCTTTGCGTTTCCCTCTCATCATTTATACAAGTGTAGTGCCCCTCCTGTATGTTATTATTTTAAAAACCTATTTCTGTTTCAATCGATTGCCAAATATTTGCAGTATACTGTGACGTTAAGAATTATTTTTATACCTCCAAGCTGGTAATCATCAAAAACTTTCTGGCTTCACAATGGTAGCTTCATCAATGGATAATGGATAATACTGAGTATTTTTTTTAATATTTACAACTGAAATTGTGAATTTAGATTTTTAGCTTTATCTCTCATTCTATTGTGTACAGTTTTCTTTTTAAGCACACGTTTTACTTGTATTGTTTATTTTATGAGGGAAGGTAAATAGGCTTATTCCTTGATTTCCACTTGGAGGAGGCACTGGGAAATGAACCCAGGGCATCCTGGGTGCTAAGCATTCACTCTACCCTTCCCCTTGGTACAATGTTTTTTTTGACAAGGCTACCTTATCCATCAGTTTCTTACTTTATCCGTGATTACCCATTTTGCCATTTCTTTGACACAATTTTTGCTGTGTGTCTTTCCAAGGATCTCAGCATATGTGGCCCTTGGAATTAAATATGATGGTGCTAACAAGGCTTCAAGAATTGTCATTTAATTTCCTGTCACATGAAGCATAAGTTTCTAGGACACTTGAATATCTTCTTAATTTGCTTTAAATTTTTTTAATCAGTTTATGTGAAATTCTGTGTGTTTTTTAAAATGAGACTTGAACTCTGATGTTGTTGCTGCAGAACATGACTGTCTGCAAATATAAGATGTTTGGAATAATTTGACCACAATCTTAGAAAACGAAAACACAAATTAAGAATATTAATCATATCACGTTGTTTCGATTTTTCTTGCAGCTGAAAATGTTTTAGGACATATATATATATATAATTGATTTAATTGTATTCAATACTAATTGTATCACAATTGTTACCATAATCTTCCATGTTGGTCATTAAAATGTCTTATTGTTTACATTGTGTGCATGTATATAATTAAATTAAATTTAATTCCATTAAATTTAGCCCTTTAAGTCTCTTGTTCACAATGTTTATCTTCTCACCAATATTTTTTCCTGCTTGATTAATCAATTTTTAAGAGAAATGTATTAAAAATTTTCCTTTTCACTACAGTTTTATTGATTTTCCTTATATTTCTATATTTTTTCTGTATGTACTTCATGTTCATTCATATGTTCATGACTTTCATTCTTTTTTCTGTAATTTCATGGATCTTTGTATGTCATGCACATATCTTGATTAAAAGTTTGCCTTAATCTGTATTTTTCCTGATATTAAACACCATCTCCAGGTTTTGTGTTAATTTTTATGTGGAATTGCATATATATTTATATCAGTTAGTGACTTAGTAAATGATGAATGGTCAGTCATCCACGTAGGCAAAACACAGCTATTTGAAGCATTTTTTTTTTATTTCCGTGGGGTGAATCCTCCTGCCACAGAGACCAGCCGCCACCCTCCCTGGGTGGTGCTGCCAGGATCCTGCTCTGATCAGGTCGGAGTGAGGGTGGAGCTGTGCCCCACGCCCCCCGCTTCAGTGCAACCACCCCACCCAACCTTCCGTCGGGGTCCTATTGCGGTCACCCCAGTGGGCACAGTTCCCATCCTCAGCCTTGTGTGGACCATCTTAGACACTTGCTCATTTCAGGATCAGCCTCCTCATCCATCACTTCCTGCTTCTGGACCTGAAACTCACCCGAAATTCACCAAGACTGAGGCTGCCATCCCTACTGGTGGTTCTGCGTCTAGAACATTTACAACAGTAGGTTTAAAATAAAATCATAACTCGTTCAGTGCCAGTTTCACCTGAGTTTTAGCTGATACAGTCCAAACTGAAGTATTCCCCCAGCAAACGTCCTTTCGGGAAAATAAAGTGCCTGAAAACCAGTACTTTAATTTGCAACGAACGTCCAGGTTCTGAAATATTTTGGAGAAGCTGGGCAAGTCACTGGAGGTTTAGAAGTGGGTGTTAGGAGAGCAGGACCAGCGAGCAGTGAGCCCTGCCCCCCCCCATTGTTGGGGAGCTAGTGTGTGTGAAGGCGATGAGCATTTCACTTCAATCTTACAATGATCTGGAAACCAATGAAGACCACCCAAAGAATATACATGCATCTCAGGATCCTGGCACTGCCCGGAGCCCACGGTCCAACAGATCTCTCAGGAAAATAAAGGTGTGAGGTTATGACTGCCTTGCACACCCTCTCTGTCCTCCCATGATGGATGTAGCTGGATAGGAATGAGCTCGTGCTGGCAGATTACTTTAGGCTGAACGTGTGCAACAGTGTCTCCCAGAAGTGAGTCATATACACAGGGAGCTCATAAGAGGGTGTCTTTAGATCCTGTTCCAGAGGACCTCTGTAGGTGATGTGGGCTGCACCCTGAGAGGTGACATTAGTGCTCAGCAGGTAGAGGAGTGAATCTGTTTGATATGAATGTAGTGTTGGAGGCAGAAGATTCTCTGCCTCTAATAGCTCTATATAAGAACACATACACGCACAACACAACAAAGCATCAGCTCTAACTCCAGCCAAGCACAGAAAGTACTAGAATGCACCATGGCACTAGTCAAAAAGTGACTTGCCTGCTTCTCATCTCTGTTCCATCCCTTCCCTGCTCTCACTGCCCCTTGACAGAGATCCAAGGCACTGCTGGTTCGAAAAAAGTCAGGAGGGGCAGAAGCAATAGGAGTCAGAAAAGCGAAGCTGCCTTTCTGGTTTTCCCCGCAGCCGATGGCCACACTGCAAAAGGCGAGACTTGTTCAACGTTCAGTTGCACACGGGCGTGGACGTGCTAATGGCAGAACTCAGACTGGCTTGTGACTCAACGACACTGGAGGATTTCTCATCCTGTGGGTGTAACCAGAGGGAAAACAGAACCTTCCCCAAATCTAGTCCGGAGATGCGGACAGCAATATCCCTGAAGAGTGGGCGTATGTGGAAGGGGGTGTGGGGTGGAGGGGAAATCGAATTGCTTTCTGGTGTCAGTACAGGCGTCCTTACTGTTCCATGCAGCTTTTAATGCAACCTGTGTGTGGTTTTCTTACTTTTTTTCTTTTGTGCATTTTTGGTGATAGTTTTGCATCAGAAGCAGAGGGGTGTTTGGGCAGGGTCCCATCGCAAGGCACTGACCGTGAAGCCGGCTGAGTTTTCTGCAGAAAGAGAACACGGCCACAGCACATCAGCCTTTCTTCTGTCTTGGACGGAGGTGGATATGTAACAGACAGTTAAAACTTGATAAAGCAATAAATGTTGAGAAGAAACTTTTAGCTGGCCATCTTGAAAGCTAAGCGTTAATGACGGCAAGGACACTCTATTCTTCATATTTGGAAATATTAACTGTATCTGTATATTCTTCATTTCTTTGAATCACTGCAACCCTAAATAGCGATTTTATCATTGTTTACAGGGAACTGATTTTCCTAGAATTATGAAAATATGTGACTGTAACGCAATATATAATAAGTAACAGATGGAAATCTGTTGCAGAACGATTTCATCTTTCTTTAAATGTAGTTACGGCAAAAGAAAAAATGAAGTTTTAAAAATACATGAGCAAAATATCTCTAAGAAGAGTGTTTTTAAAGTATTTATCCATTAAACATCAAATGGTGTGTTTTGTTTTATTTCTGCAGAGCATTAAACTTATGATTTTTTTATATCTCCAGATCAAATTCCCTAGTTGAATATTTTTCTTGCTGTAAGTAACGCTACCAATCATTTTATTCAACGGTTTTATTTTACAGATTAATAAACATATGCCAAGAAAAAATAACACCCTGCCCGCAGTTTCCAACTAGTAATTGAGAGACGTTAAGTTTTGGCTGTTTCACGTTTTGCCACACTAGCTATGTTGAGCGTATTCTTTATTTAAGTGATGCAGTAATTTTATGAGTTGCAGGTGACTGGCACCATAAATAATGCCATTTTTTAGATTCCACACCCCCTTCTTTATAAAACTTGGCATCTCTTTCCCCACCCAAGTCTTTCAATATTACTGAGCTGTAACAAGGAGTCATGGCATCTGCACTCGTAAATAAAGCATCTTGTGAATGGCATGGATCCTCTTTTCTCCCAGGTTTGAAGTGGTTGTGAATGTGGTTCAAGGAGCATGGAGAGTGTTTGAACTTGACAATGAAGCACTCGAGAGAGACCTCACAGGAAAAGCCAGAGAGTTTCTGAGGAATATTAAAAGCCCAGCGCAATATGGTAACAGTTGATTTTGTCACGAGATTAATTTCCACCATGAAAGGATTCTGCCCAGCTGTGCTGCAGCCTTGTAAAGGGGGGCAGATGTGGCATTGAAGGAAGAGGGTCCCAAGCAGCTGAGACTGCATAAGGGTGAGTTTGTAGTAAGTTACACAACTGAGCAGGCTCCCCCTGACTCCACACCCCATGCGGTGTAACCTGTGCCCCCTCCCATTAAGAGGTGGAGTCCATTTCTCTTCCCTTTGGCCCTGGACTGTCCTTGTGATATGCTCTGCTCAACAAATCAGCAGAATTGGAGACTTGAAGGTTTCATGTCCAGATGCCAAGGAGACCAGGCATCTCATTCTCTCTCAGGATCCCTGGCAATACCATGAGACCAGCCTCAGGCTAGCCCTATGGGGAATGAGGGACCATGAAACCAGTCCCAAGTCAAGCCGGCTGTTTCGGTGCTGTACAGAAAACCACCTATCTTCACTTGTGACTGAGTAGAGATGCATGAAAAGTCCCATTTGGGATGAGAGTAAATCACTAACTTGGATAATTGTGAGTAAATAAATGGTCATTGTTTCAACAATGCAAGTTTTCCAGTGTTTTGTTACACAGCAGTAGCTATCTGATACAAAGTCCTTGTGGTACTTATCAGGGAAACCATTTTCAGGGAGAGAAAGGGAAGTGAGGTAAGAATAGTGATGAAGAACTTAATAAATGAAGATGGGGAAATGTTGCTGGAAGAAAAGTGAGGTAAGACATTGACTACAAGGAAAGTTTAAAAATGGGATTTCAGGGAGAGGGGGACTAGACTAGATCTGTGAGGATAGACCATTCCTCTTGTAATCCATCGTGAGTTACTTCACTCTTTGAATCTGCACAACCCTTAATTCAAATTTTCCGAAAAACAAGTCTTCCACTGGTGAATCAATCAGCCGGTTCCTCTTGAGTCAGGAGTCTACTCTGGTCCAATTCCACAGGGAAGGCTTTTGGTACAAGGGTGAGAAAACGATGTTCTGCAGAAAGCAGTGAAGAATTAAGCCAATCCTGTTTGAGGATCATCTGAAGACTTGCTGTCAACACAACTGAAGATGTTAGTTAAGGGAAAAAGAGAGGGAGCTGTCCAAGCTGATTAAAGTTAAAGGTGGGTTTATAATTCAGCACAGGATTAAAGAGGTTTGGTCTTCCAAGGAAGGGGAAAAATGTCTAGTGGACTTATACAGAATTTTGTCTGAACAGTGGTGATTTACATCCAGGTCTAAAACAATGACTTCAAACTCATTTAGAAGACATTTTGAATGACTTAAATTAGGTTGGATGATTGCACTATACATTATCTATATTCAACTGCTGTTTTCTCAACACTTACGAGTCTGGTAATGAGTTGGTAATAGTGCAATTGGGAATTTTCTGCATCAGAACATGACGGACAGCTAAAGCCACAGAGCCAGTTTGACATTCATTTCCTTCTCATGTGCTCTGTGGAAAGAACGTCTGTAGAGAGAAGGGAAACCATGGCTCATGTTGCTCCTTCTCTTCCCTTGGTAACATTCTGTACTGGCCATTTTGAAATTTCTGCCGTTGCAATGTTATGGAACGTTGTAAATGTTTGACGTTTCGAAAATATCGTGATATTTTCCATCTGGTGCTTTGTTGTCTTAACATTACGTAGCAATGAATCGATCTTTTCTAAAAATGTCCATACGTTTCAGGACAAAGTTTAGTTTGAGAAGCTGCCTAAGCACCTGAGAAGGGCTTCAAATAAAACTTAGGAGCGAAGACAGAGATTTGAGGCATTATCTTTGTAATGGTCATTTACGGCCACTAATGAGAAGGAAAGTGGGGAGAGATGAACCCTCACCAGAAAGATTAGCACCTGTCCCAATTAGGGAAAGTCAAAGTCAATATCTTAGGCAGAACAAATACTCAGAAATAAATGGGAAGCATTTTCTTTGGGGCAAAGAGACTGGCATGTTAAATAATTTTGCAATTAAAAAGAAAAAATGCTGGTGGAACTTGTGGTCTCTAGGTATTTCATAAAGTTATCTGTTTGAGTCCTTATCTGGGAATAAGGAGTATTCTTTACAAAGTTTTTTATTCATATATTTCTGTTCTGGGTTTTCACTGCCTCCCTGCCTTCCATAGAGCCCCCTGGCTATGTACAAATAAGAAAGATACCAAGACAGAATTTAGTTGCTGGAAAAATTCACCTATTTTCTTTGGAAAAGGAAATCCACAGAATTATATTTCTGAGAATGGGTCCTCCTCTCAGTGCCTTAGAAAGAGGCAGTGTTTTTCTTAGAAGGAAACACCAGCATGTAAGACAATGATATTTGGGACCAGGTGAAAGGATGCTGGGATTAATCACAAGAGAAGTGCAAAATCCTCAAAGGTGTGGAGAGGCTACCTGTACAAGCCAGAGGGGCTGGGCATGGGTGAGGGTAACTGCAGGGTAACTGCAAGGAAGAATTCGAGTTGGAGCATCTCTCCTTCAGCATGTTCTGCCTGGGCAGTTTTTGATGCAGCTGCCCGTGAGTGGACAAGCCAACCTAGAGGGAAGCAGTGAAGCCACAGGATCAAAGGCTCTGGTTCTGGACACATGCAGATCTTCAACATGACAGGGGACCTGTCACTTACAATTCATTTTATCTTCCTTAAGTGATGTTCTCTTCATTATCAAAAAAAGAGAGAAATACGAGTTAATATAATTGGAAGACTACGCAACCAGAAGCAAGTATGGACATAATGACAATAATAAATAGTCCTGGCAATTATATAAGTATTTAATTTGAGCCAGACCAGGTATTATTCTAAGACACACTCCCCCACACACACACCCCTTATTCAATCCTCATAACACCTACTTAATTTTATTATTTTGAAAATGAATTTATTTGTACTTTTCAGTTGAGCTGTAATTGACATACAGCATTTTATTAGCTTCAGGTGTACAACATAATGATTCAACATTTGTATACATTGTTAAACAGTCATCATAATAAATCCATCCTGACCTAGCTAAATTTTTTTTCCTTTTGATGAGAATTTTTCAGATCTACTCTCTTAGCAATGTTCGTGTATGCAGTACGGTCTATTTAATTATGGTCACCATGCTGTACATTACATTCTTAGGGCATTTATTTTATAACATTTACTTTATAACAAGATGTTCTTACCTTTTAACCCCATTCACCCATTTCTCTCACCCACCACTCCTGCCTTTGGCAACCACCAGTCTACTCTGTATCTGTGAGGTGGGTGTTCCTGTTTTTGCTTTTCTATTTTCAGATTCTAGGTATGAATGATATCCTACAATATTTGTCTTTCTCTATCTGACTTATTTCACTTAGCATAATGACCATCAAGTTCAATCCATGTTGATGCAAATGGAAAGATTTTGTTATTTTTCATGGCTGTATAGTATTCCATTGTGTGTATGTATGTGTATATATACCATGTCTTGACCCATTCACCTGTCAATAGGCACTTAGGTTGATTCCATATCTTGGTAATTCTCATAATAACCTACAGAAAGGTTATACTACCTAATACTCACCCTATTTTGCAGATGAGGGGACTGAGGAGTCTAATTTTCCTAAAATTATGCTGCTAGTAACCAGACAGCCAAGATTTGCAGGGAAGGCTATGTTTCTAATACATACAATACTCCTGCATAGAGTTCAGCATGTTTCTATTAATGCCCTTTTATATTCTTGCATTAAAGGCCAAAAGAGAAAAGCAAAACTCAAAGGCAAATATGGACCCTGACAACAAGAGATGATAATTTTATGAAAGAGACAAATGTATAAATCCAACCAGAGGTGATATTAGGTACAGAGAAGCATATTAGGATGAATGGCAGTGTGGGTCAGCACGTGGGATCTCCAGGAAGAAAGCTTAAGCACTGGGACGTGTCCTGTCACCTACCAGGTGAATGATGCTCTGAGCCTCAGTTTCCTTTTTTTGTAAGATAAGATTAGTAACAAAACACCACACAGGGCACATTGTGAATGGACATACTTAGAACAGTGTCTGGCACAGAGTAAACACTCAATAAAGGGTCACTTTTCTTATTATGTGTGAAACCAGAGATTTAATTCAAAATTCAGGCTGCTCACTTTGGATCCCCGCAGGTTGAGAGCATTATTAAAGATGAGAAAGTGGGGAAAAGTGCAACAAAATCATAGAGAAGTGGGATTTTGTGGAAGCAAAACTGAAGAAATACATTAACATCAACCCATAGAGATCTCGAGACATACACTATGAAAGTTATTGCAGTTTTGTGGTATTTTTAAATGTATAAAATAGAAACTCATTAAAATCAAATTAGAACCTTTCAAATGAATGCCAGCACAGACTCATGGTCAAGGTCGGTCTGGAAAGTGAGAGACAGGAACTGGAAGACTGTTGATATAGACTCGATGTGAGGGCTGAGGCAGGGCAGCAGAAAAGATCTCAGAAAAATCCTATCCAGAGGGAACCTTAATTCAAAAAGACACCGGCACCCCAATATTCACAGCAGCACTATTTACAATAGCCAAGACATGGAAACAACCCAAATGTCCATCGACAGATCACTGGATAAAGAAGTTGTGGTCTATTTATACAATGGAATACTACTCAGCCATAAAAAATGATAAAATAATGCCATTTGCAGAAACATGAATGGACCTGGAGATTGTCATACTAAGTGAAGTAAGTCAAACAGAGAAAGAAAAATATCATATGATATTACTTATATGTGGAATGTTAAAAAAAAAAAGACAAATGAACTTATTTACAAAAGAGAAATAGACTCACAGACACAAAAAGAAAATTTATGGTTACCAGTAGGAGAAGGAGGTAGGAAGGAATAAATTGGGAGTTCAAGATTTCCAGATACTAACTAATATATATATAAAATAGACAAACAACAACTTTATATTGTAGAGCACAGGGGACTATATTCAATATCTTGTAGTAACTTACGGTGAAAAAGAATACGAAAATGAATACATGTATGTTCCTGTGTGTCTGAAGTGTTGTGTTGTACACCAAAAATTGACATAACATTGGAAACTGACTATAATGCAGTAAAAATGTATTTTTTTTAAAGCGGACCAAAAAAGAAAATAAAAAAAAAAGAGAGAGAATGGTGAAGTGCAGCTCCTGTAAGACATGGTACCCAGAGAGCGGACAAGAAGAAAGAGGAAGACTAGCTAAACATTATTCCAAGTCACTGCTCTGGGGACCGTGAGGGGTCAATGTCTACACTGGAGGTGAAGACAACACAGATTATCACACGGTGGGTGGGGAGAGGCAGAGTACAAAGTGGGCATTTGAGGAAGTGTGGTGGACCCCGCGGAGAAATTCAAAACGATAATTACCCACAAACAGATCATATTGTCTTGGAAATAGAGCTTCCCTGAAATAATGGCCGTTCTGCTTAAAAACCATCATGGGCTTCTGATTATTCTTAAGATAAAACCCAGACCCTTAAATGCAAACAGCTAAGGCATGCTCTGTCTCCTCCCCGACCTCTTCCCATCCTCGTCTTTTTCTTTTTTTTAAGCATAGTCAGTTACAATGTGTCAATTTCTTGTGCACAGCATCACGTCCAAGTCACACATATACATACACATATTCATTTTCATATTCTTCTTAATTATAGGTTGCTACAAAATACTGAATATAGCTCCTTACAGTGCTATATGGAAGAAATTTGTTTTTTTTAATCTACTTTTATATCTAGTGGCTGACATTTGTAAATCTCAAGCTCCCAAATTTATCCCAGTCTCCTTTTGATCATTTAGATCCAGGTCATAAAGTGTTTTCCTTAAAAATGGAAATTCTGTGCTTTTCTCATGGTCTCCCACCTCGTTCTCTTAAGATTTCCTTTCAGTTCTTGCTTCATTGATATGTTTTTAAAAAAAAAAAAAGTTGCCCCTTGAACTTCTTTATTCGGTCCATTCCCTTTTTTAACTGTTCTCTTAGCCGCTTATAGTAGTTTTAACTAGTTAATTACTATTGTGCCTTTTTTCTACCATTTTTCTCTCTTTCTCCTCAATAAATATGAATGCATATATATGCATATATACACAGACATGGATAGATACACAGATATGTATGTATGGCTGAGAAGACAGTAAAAGCTGGAAATAATATATCTTTTCTTCAAAAAGAACGGATGAATGAATAACTGAATGCTTTCGCTTTTTAAGTGCCTGTCTGCTTCTATTATTTATAATTTGATTTTCCTTCCTAACCATTTTGGAGGAGTAAGTGGAAATAAATAGCAAGTTGACGCGGATAGAAAATAAACTTACGTAGCTCGAAGTTGAAACGTTTTTATTACCTCACCAGCGGCAAGTTTCCTTGGTAACTACACATTTCCGACTTGCAAACGGACCTCTCTTTGAATTTTCTCCAAGATGTTAGGCTGTTTCCCCCATCAGGATAGGTGTTCATTACAATCACAGTGTGTTTGGAATCTCACGGAGGGGAGAGTGGTGTTTTGTTTTTTTTTTGTTTTTTTCTCTGGGATAACAGCTGTGGAGATGAACAGATGTCTGATTAGCTATGTGGTGTTGCTAATTCTAAGTAATTGTTATGAGTGTTGAAATGTGGCTGAAATGACACGCTTGGCAATACCAATTTCTGGAGCATCTTATTCCTGTTCATCACCTTCGCAGTCCTTGTGTTTATCCAGTTCATGGGAATTCTTCTTCCAGGACCACTTAGATTTCATTAGTCATCGCTTCTGTTAATATACCAAGCGGTGGGTATGTTTGTTAGCAAACAATGGTGAAGGAGAAATGTGAAAGGAAACAGCCCTTCTCAAACCGAAGAGCTGAAAAGATGAGATTTGAGGCATTTTTTTCATATGGGATCTGGTATTGAAATATTACAGAATTACAGAGCAATCGTGTTAAATTAATGAATACTCATTCCTTACTCACTCGCTGGGGATTGGGGTTCATTAAAATCATTGGAAATTGCAGCAAAAAAAAAAAAAACAAACTGAAAGCAGGTATTAAAATCAATCCTTATGTTATCCAGAGAGCTTGGGTTATTAACTTTATTGTGGTCTCCATTGACAACACCAAGAGGCCAACGTGCCCTTTCTTGTCCCATAAAAACAATGGAATCTTTTGTGTATATATATTTTATTGAATATAATCAGTTTACAATGTTGTATTAATTTTGATATACAACGTGATGCTTCAGTCATATATGAAATACATATATTCCTTTTCATATTCTTTTCACCATAAACTACTACAAGATATTGAATGTAGTTCCCTGCGGTATACAGTAGAAATGTGTTGTTTATCTGTTTTAGATATATTAGTTACTATCTGCAAATCTTGAACTCCCAATTTATCCCATAAGGAAACAAAAGACATTCTCTGGAATGGGAGAAAATATTTGCAGAAGATGAGACAGACAAGGGCTTAACTTCCAGAATATATAAAGAGTGAAAACAGCTTAATTAGAAAAAAAATAACCCAATACAAAAATGGGCAAAAGACCTAAACAAGCAATTCTCCAATGAAGACTTACAAATGGCCAATACGGGTAAACAATGCATCTTGGGGTGTGGGACTGAGTATCACCAGTGCCGTCTTTGTACGGAAAAAGAATTACAATTTTAACCTCAATGCAAGGGATATTGACAGCCTACCAGCTTTGGAATTTATTGACGTAAATATAGATGTGTCTGATGTCAGGAATCCATTTTCAGATCCACTGCAAGACTCAGGAGAGGAAGCCACAGGGATATCTGACTAGACTTTATGTCGTTTGTCAGCACCCCACCCCTGCAATATTTTAAAATCCATGGGTCTGGATAAAAGTAAAATGAAGACACTTGATGGGTTTTGGAGTTTAGAAATTTATAATTACTGAATTGACTCTCAGAAATTAGCACAGTCAATGGATAAAGTCAATGCTAATTAGCAATTAGCATAGGTTCGTAATTACATTTCTGCTTTGTGTGTGTGTGTGTGTGTGTCCCCCAGTCTTTTGCTTCCTCTGATATGCTGTTTTATAGAGTTTTAAAATATATAGCACTCAACATCCAAGCGAACTATCAATGAGATCTGTTATCAATAATATCAATTACTAATATTAATAATGATTATCTCCAGGTAAAGATGAGCATAGTAATTGTTTAAAAGTTCCATGAAGTTCTATGAAAATAATTTATCTAGTACCTTGTGTATGTACATGTTTAAAGTATTTTGGAAATACATAGAATTGAGCAAAGTAAAAAATTCACTTTTTGGAATGTCAGTATAATGCAGAAAAAGGGTCAGGTTGGTTGTTTAAAATGAGAGGTGAGTATATTAAAAATTCAGCAAGCATCAACCCAAATCTTAAGTCAGAGAAGCATTTTTCTGTTTTATTGTACTTGGGGATAAATACCTTACGCTACATCATCTTGGTGATATTGAAATAATATTTACTGTTTATAAGCTCTCAGTATGGATTTGATATCAGTTATTCTGAATCTCATCTTTTGTGACCAAAGCCATGATTATAACCAACATTAACATATTTGACTAGAGTGCACATTAGACTAAAAGGGACCTGAATGGAAATGTTCTCACCAAATTTTCCCATTTCCTTACGTACCAATGATTTAGAACAAAATGGAAAATTCAGGAAACTATAATTCAAGTTGGAGGAGAGGCTGTTTCAAAGAATAAGCCAAAAGACTGAAAAAAAAAACAGAAGAAAATGTACCATTTCGCAGCAGAAAATTTAGATTCACGGTGATTTAATTATTAAGACGTTGGGTTTCTGTTGAATTTCCCAATCAAGGTCCACAAAGATAGTGGTTAGTGAGACGCTCCATCAAACAGTTACTGTCTGTTTGTTCAGTTTCAACAGAATAGTGTTATCACAATGTCCTTTATAAACTCATATATATATATATATATATATATATATATATATATATATATAATAAATTATCATTTTAAACCGGTTTTGAGCAAATAATAGTTAATAATGAGGAAATGATAATTCATAAAACACCAGCAGAGTATCAAGAAGCATTATTTATTCTTTTGGTTTGTTGAGATGTACTACATAAGCAAAGAAATTATAGATCTGGTCAAACTGGGACAATGGAGCCTTGCCCTAAGCCAGGGGCGTGTCATCGCTGTACAGACAAGGGTCAGCTACGGCCGTGTGGCCACAAAACACACCATAAATGCCCTGATCCCAATCCTTTCTCCAAAGCCCTGCTTTTCACAGCAACTCCTTCTCTTGCCCACAGTTCTGAAATGTATAGAAAAGACACATAGTGTATTTAGTAGTTAAGCCTTGTTTCAAACGGGCCAAAGATTTTCATAACGTTTATCTTATTTAGCATGAAGACTCAAACCCCACTCTGCAGAAATATTCATGCCTGCTTAGAGCCTGCCTTCCACCAATCCCCCCAAGAGACGTTTATTGTTTCTAATGGTTGAAATACGATTTTTTAAATAGATCTGCCCCTAAAGTTACATCTAAACCATTGTACACAGGTATTTCTACTGCTTCAGTGACTAAGCGTGCACAAACACACACACACACACAAAACTGCCTTCAGACCCTAGATTGTCTTTGACTTTCCATTGAGAGCTGCCACGCGTCTGTTTAACTGTCTTGGGGAAGAGAGGATGGATGCACCGTGTGTGGCTTCTCTGGTTGGCCTGATCCTGCATCCTGAGCTGAAAGTGTAGAGAGGATGGAGCAGCCAGGTGCTAGTGGGGGCTGCTCATAATTCCAGCCCTTCGCCATCTGTGTAGCCTGGGGACCCCTTAGTGATATACTGTGTTGTTCAATCCCTCATTGGTCAAATACACTGAATAGTACTTACCCTATGAGTTAGTTTAAGTAAATATTAAGAGACACACACACATATATATATAAACGCCATGAGACACAGTACATACTTCATTCATAGCAATCATTAAAAGATGAGGATTTTTTTTTGACTTATTTAGTGAAGAAACAATTCTACAAATACAAAATTGAAATCTGATTTGTTGTTAAATGACAGAGTCACGAAAAGCTTTCTGGATTTCAGTAACGGATTTTTGCATATAACTGACATGTCCATACCATACAGCTGATCACTTAAATATATAACTGATCACTGAAAACGTGCACAAGAAATCAGTGTCCTCCTCCACAATAGAATGATTGCATAAGATGGAGTTAGTTCTCAGAACAATGGAATTTGGATGCAAATGTCACATGGTAGGAACACTCAGATATATACACATAAGGCAAGACTGGAAGCAATTTTCCACCAAAAACAAAACATGAATACTACAATCCTTAAGAAGTGGGAAAAACCACGATTTTCCCCTAATTTTGAATAAATTAAAGCACATTTGAATATAGACACAATTAATGATGATGGAAAATTTTAGTATAACTTTCTAAAACATATTTTTCAACTTGATGCCAATACATGAGAACCCTGTAAAAATATGGGTGCCATCATTTCAGTAACTTCATATTTACTTTGAAAATTAATGTATTCCTTTATAATATAGAGAATTTCTCTTTTGTAAAAAGCACAACAAAGCAGAAAATATGAGCATTAAATTATTACAACCATTGCTTATTTAAGTCTAAATCTAAATCTTCGGAATCAGTTTTTTTTCCCCCAAAATACTTCGTAATGTCATTTTAACAAGTGGATTTAGTTATTGAAACGAAAATGAGAAAGAAAGGTAATTATGGAGAGTGAAATTGTTTAAATTTCAAACGTACAGCAGATAATTAGCAGTTTAGTATAATTCCATCACATAAGCAGTCTGCTTTGTAATTCTGGAGTCAGTAAGGGATTCAATTCTCTGCATAATGGAATCTCTTCAAGGAAAATAAAACCTCCAGAAGTCAGATTTAATGTCCTACCCATGAAATTATCATGTCAGCAAGAAAATGTCTTGCTTCAATAGTTATAAACATTGCCAGCAGAGCAGGGGCCTTAATGAAAGTCAAGGTTAATTATTTCGCAGTGGTGACCACCGGGGAGAGAGCTACCAGTTTCCACTACAATTTGAACAGGGGAGAAAAGAAATTATCCTTTCACTTCACGTTGAAAAGTTATGCTTATAAATGGTTTCACCGTAAGACAGCAAGAAATTTCTAAATATCTACTCACTTAGATACAACCATGAGTTTTCTAAGCATGTTTGCCTAACACAGACATGACCTGATCAGATAGTCACCATGTGATGTACTGGTCAATTGTATAAGGTTTTCTAAACTTAGTTTTTTTTTTCCAAATAATTTTCAGATATTTAACTGGTCATTTCCAAAATATGTATAATATACAAGGCAGGACACTGTGTCAGGAGCATTCTCATTTCTCTGCAGCTGCAGATGGGGAGGACCGCCATGGAATGGTGACAATGGACCAGCATGCACACAGGTGACCACATCAGGAGAGCCCACCTGTGGGACCTGAGGAACCCCAGTCACATCCCGATTTGCTCTGCCTCCACCTGCTCCATCTACAAACTTTTTGTTTTCATTGAAGTGTAGTCAGTTTACAATGTGTCAGTTTCAACGTGTGTGTGCTGTTTCACTCATACGCATACACACACATACTTGGTTCCATATTCTTTTTTTGTTATAGATTACTACAAAGTATTGAATATAGTTTCCTGTCCTAGACAGGCCAAGATTTCTTTCCTCGTGCGGCGCGATTCTTTCAAAACATCACTAAGATTCTATTTCTGAGCAATGTGAATGAATCAGAACGAAAGTACAATCCTCAGATTTTTCTGTTTTGAAACTTCACTTGCCAAACTTCTTTCTTATGTCCTGGCTTCTCCACCAGCTTTTGGGCCACCAGACATGGTGTGGTGGCAGAACTCCCTTCAATCTTCAGTTTGTACACTGGCCATCCCCCTGCTGAGTTGCTCTGTCACCAAAGGCATGCCCAACATCCACCAGCATTCTGCTATTCTGCGCCCATTTCTCTGCAGCTCAAGGCTCTCGGTAACATCCCGTCTTCCAAATCATGAACGTGACCCTTTCAGTACGTGTTTGCTACAGCGCGACAAGGGACAGCAATTCTCCAGCCTGAAATATCTCTTTGCTGTCTAGCACCCAATCCCTGAAAAAAACAGATATGGTTCCATGCAACCCTTTTCCTCCACAGCACTCCACACCCAGAGCCTTGGTACAGGAGGGGACAAAACTTCAAGTGGCCAAAATAACAGGTTGTGGTGGAAACTGCCGTCCCCTCCTTCCGTTTAGAAATAGACCACTCCCCTTGTGTCTACTCTGGCCACGTGCACTTGTAGCTGAGTTCATGGCAGTCAAGCTAGATATTAAATTCCACAACATTTCTCATAAACATGGGAATAAGTTAGAGAAAATGGGATGTGAGTTGAAGCAGCCTGGCCAGGTCCTTTGAGGGGGCCGAGGATGTGCCGCTTTGGCAGAAGGGTGACTTTGAGCTGAAGGTAATGAAAAATGAATGACCAGATACCAGAAGATTTTTCCTTCCTCCTCTTATCTGCCTAAAATCGGGGCATGCATTTCACTTTGTGAAGGTCAGATGCATTTCCCACAGTCGGGAAAGCAACATTTATCACAGGAGATGAAGAGCTGGCACAGGGATGAGTCTGCAAAAACAAAGTTTACTAAAACGACTCTTATCTTCCATGAGTTCCCTGATATATTGACTAAGTACTTCCCTACTATTTATAGTTCTCAAAACCCAAACTCTTTCCCTTGTTGAAGACTATATAAGCTTTCAGGTCTAACCACTTCTTTGAGTTTCACTTTTTTATGTGAACTCCTGTGCATGTAAAAATATTAATAAATATGTGTTCTTTTCCTGTATCTTTTTATTTGTCTGTTTAATTCACACAGCTCCAGGATAGAACCTAAGAGGTTAGAGGACACATTTTCTTTCCTGACATCCCAAAGAGAATGTTGCTTCAAAATTTTTCTTCACTTTACGCCACTGGCTGGGAAATGATCACAACTGCTCTTTCCTCCCTGAACCCATAGCTTTAACCCACACACTAAGGATGGTGAAACACACCTACCATTCTGGCCTCTGAATGGCACCAGCAAGTCAAGCTCTTTACTCAGTGTAGAAAATTACAAGAGGGAAGAAATAAACTCTTTTCGAATCCACTATGTGTTGTGATCTCTTTTACAGCAGCTTGATTGATGCTCTGGTAACACACTGGTTGATCAGCCCAGCTAATTCAGGACTAAGTCTTGGTCCCACTTTCCTAGCCCCAAAACTTCCTGAGAATGAGTAGCCCCAAGCCATAGGTTAGCAGTATTTCCTTTTTGTTCCCCTTTTCCTAATTTATGGGAGACCCTTAAGCCAGGGACCCCCATTCAGGTACCCCTAGGCTACGTCTTGTACCCTGTGGTTACTGAACCCTGAGTCTCGGACCCCAGCCCAGACCCCAGTCGCCACTTCATCTCTCTTCCCACTGGCATTTCTCCTGTGTTTATGTCACCTTGGAGCACTTTCTTATATGTGAGCCCAGCTGTATATTTTGTTTCCTCTGTTTATGTTCAATCTATCAGTATTCTGTTTTTGGAAACACTGGGCTGCATCAAAGTATAAACTTATTATATTCTTTTATATTAAAATTATTTAGATATTGTCCTTGAGATCACCCAAAAAGCTCTGATGGTAACAAAATTTTATATATCCTGATTTACTTCTTGGTGGATAAAATGGTTGAAATGTCTTTATTTTAGACATTGTAAAAAAAGGTTTCATAGCTTAGCTTTGTTTAAAATGATAGCGAAGAGGTTAAGAACCTGGGTCAGGGGTGTAGATTAATGTTCTGTCTACACGGCAGCTTTGGGGCCTTTGGAAAAATCAAGATTTCTATACTGAATGCACATTACTGTCCAAAGAAAACTTCTATTGGTTTTTTAAAAAAATTTTTTGCGGATGGTAATTAGATTTTTTTTTTTGATGGAGGTATGGGGGTTGAATCTAGGACCTCGTGCATGCTAAGCACATGATCTACCACTGAGCTACAACTTCCCCCTCCAAGAAAACCTTTAAATCTTTTAAAAGAAATTTCTAGGAAGCTACTTTTTTTTAAGTTATAAGTATTTCAAAATTTTGCTCTAAGTTTATCATAAAAACATCAGGCTGGCAATGATAAAGATGACAGTTGTCAGCTGAAGTGTCAGAATTTTCCTGCTTGATATTGTTAGCACTTCCTCTTCTTGGAAGAAGAAATACAGATGTCATAACAAGTTTAGATTAGATATTAATTAGTTTTGAATCAACAAAGCAGGCTAGATGGAAGGCTTGATTTTTTAATCTGAGCAAAGACAATTTGTTTTTGCAAATCAGATGATCTGGAGATGGAGTAGTGAGTGGCTGGCCTCATTCCAGGGCCTCTGATTGGCTCCTTGGAGAAATGAAGACAGTAAGAGATAAGTTACTGCATTGGAAGCCATCTTTTTAGCCAAAAAATGACAATGATAAAAGAGTAGGAGGGTATGTGCCTGGACAAGTAAGAAGATGGTCCTCACACATGATTGGTGGTTACAGCTGGCATGGTTTTTGCCCAGTTTTTATATTTCCATGTAACCCAATCTTATTTTTCTGGTTTTTGGTTTTTGTTTTTGTTTGTTTTTTTGTGTTTTGGGGGGAAAGAAGAAAGAAGGAATCTTCAGCACTGCACCAAAGTCCACAAAGAACCATCAACACCTCCCTTTCCATCAGTCACATTCATGACGAGCTCAAACATTAATACACATATAGTAAATGTGGAAATGCACTTCAATCATTGGGTGGATCTTTTCGTTTTTTTTTTTTAAATCCTTCATTCGTATTTGCCAAAATGCATTTCTTCACAGATCTTTAATCTGCCAACTTTCAGATTTAATGGTTTCTGTGTAAACAGTCCACTGGGTTCAAAATGCCACATTTATGCTACAGAGGAATTACTGCTTTTGCTTTGGCTGGCAGAGAGCATGTGCCCCAGGGGATACCATAAGAAACAAATGACTATCTTTTTTCAGGTGATCAAGACTCAAATAGTATTATTATTATATTTTTATTGTTATTTTGGGGGTACTAATTAGGTTTATGTATTTATTTTTAATGGAGGTGCTGGGGATTGAACCCAGGACCTTGTGCATGCTAAGCATGCACTCTACCACTGAGCTATACTTTCCCCAACTTTTTTTTAAATTTATTAATTTACTTATTTATTTTTGGAGGGAGTAATTAATCAGCTAGCATTATTCTTTGATGATAATTCTTACCTTTATTCTCATGGACGTACAGTTAATGGGTTAGGTTCCTTTCAGATTCTCAGAGTAAGTTAAATTATAACTTTAGTTTCTGGTCTTGTTTCTTTTTGTTACGTGCTTTAACACATTTTCAATCCTTTTTTTTTTTTTAATTTTTGGAGAGGAGGTAGGGTTTATGCTTAAGAGAAAGATAGGGAGTGAGTTGGGACAGCCAGCTATACACCGTTTCAAATTCAAAGCCAACATTTAACCTGATAAGAGTAGAGGGGAATATTGAAGCTGAGCTGCGCAGTAATAATAATAATTCAAACTCAGCTGTGCATATAATTTAAGTTAATGAGATCAGAATCCTGGTAAATCGTGCCATATATTTTGTTGTATTAAGATGTTATTCTGTAGCAAATTAAAAGTTAAATAAAAATACATTTTAACAACTTCTAGAATTATTTAGTGAATTGCAGTACCAGAATGCTTAGGCTGTATCTTTTCCCTCAAACTGAAACAAGGAGCTGATGAAATCTGTACAACATTCCAGCCAAGTAACTTTTCAGACAAACTGGCATATATATGCTTGTATCATTTTCTGATACAGATAACATTGCAATAACTCAGCCTTGTTGTTTACATTTGATCTCTTTTAAGGCTGTTTCCATAGAGATTCTTTTTCAAATGCTGTCTAACACTCTATGCTAATATCTAATTACCTGATACAAATAAAATGCCTTAAAAATGCATAACAGGTATTTAATGGCTGAATTTTCTAAAAGATTTTCTTGAATTTTAATTTGCATGAGTTAAGGGCAATCCAAACTTTTCATATGCAAGTAAAACAAATGGGTAAAAATACTTTAGTATGAATTTAATGACTATATTTTAAATAATTGCAGTGCTCTCTCTATATGTTCTTTTTCATGTAAAGACAAGATTCTAAATAGGAAGAGTTGCAGCCCCACTGTAGAGCAGACTTCTTATGGTGAATTTTAGCTAATGTCTTTGCCCAAAACTTAAGCTACAAGTAACTCCTGCTGGGTTTTCCCTGTTAACACTCTGTTTCACTTTTGCTTTTATTTCCATAGTAACCAGCTAGCACAGAAATGTTATAACAGTGCTGCTGGCTTCAAATCTCTTGCCAAATTTTTCTGCTGCGTAAGGTGCTAGCATTATAATAGATTGTGACTCGGCTTTCTCTTGAGCTATGTTTCTGATTAAAAGTGAATATTCTCTAGCAAATATTCTTTTTTTTTATTTCAAAGATGCCATGTTAAAATTTTAACAAAATCATTTATTATATAAGTTAATTCTATTTTTCAAACTTAATAATGTTTCTGCATATATCTAATGTGTAAACATCTTTTAATCAGGATAAATAGATTCCATTCAATCTTTGAGCATCTAATATATTTTAGAATGTTGATAGTTACAAACATATTTAAGGTATGATTTTGCATTCTAGAAATCATACTGAGTGGAGAAGAAAATCATAAAAATAATCATTAAAAGTCTTAAACATAGGCTATACAAATTAATGTTGGTTTATAAGAGAGGGGATAATTTAATTTGTTCTGGAATGAAACCTCTGCATAAGTGAGAATTTGCCAGAAAGAAAAGTTAGGGAGAAGATATTTAAGAAGAAGAACAGAATCACAGAAGACAAAAAGAAAGAGAGTAAGAAAGAGAGAGAGAGAAAGAGAAGAAAAAGAAAGAAAGAAAGAAAGAAAGAAAGAAAGAAAGAAAGAAAGAAAGAAAGAAAGAAAGAAAGAAAGAAAGAAAGAAAGAAAGAAGAAAGAAAGAAAGAAAGAGGGAGGGAGGGAGGAAGGAAGAAAGAGAGGGAGGAAGGGAGGAAGGAAGAGAGAGAAAGAAAGGCAAGTATTCAGGGAAGCTAAGTAGTATGAAGTGCTTAAAGCAGAGAATAATCAGAATGTTTGATTTTTGCAAATAATTTTAAAACTTAATAAACAGAAGCCTCAATTAAAACAGAATCAGGAGGTCAGGATGGAGACATCTCAAGCCCCACAATGAAGGCCAAACGCAACAGGAAGAGGAGCGATCTCTTTCCTTACCTGGCAAGAATTCAACCAATGAGAGACTGTCACAACACAGCCAATGAAGAGCTGCTATACTTGGAACTCTTCATTTCTCTAAGGTAGATTATTTACTATAACCCTCTCACCTTTCTCTTCCCATCTTTAAAAGACTCCTCTCCCCTTGCTATAAGGGAATTTGCACGTGGCTCACCACGGTTTCTGATCTCATGTTGAAATTCTTTGATAATCTTGAAAACACTCATTTTTGCTGGAGAAATAACTAGCAGACTCTCTTTGTAGGTCAACATTTTGATGGACTATATGGGGACCAGAGAAGATCCCTCAGTAATGAACTTGCAAGGGAAAAGATACTGTGTGCACACTGGACCCATTTTCACTCTCTGTTTGTCTCACCAACCCTGGAGTTTGAGATTTTGAGTGTAAGCCTTTCTCTTAGATCCCAGCTTCTGCCCTCTTTTTGCTTTTTGGAGCTCTCCAGGTTTTTTATTGGGAATTTATCTTTAAGCGTCATAATTTCTAGATCAAGGCATTTTTCTGTATGGGAGAACTGGTTTGACCTGACTCCTCTGAAAACAGGCTGCTCCAACTGGAACTGGCAAGCCTTCAGCCCATTCCTTTGGGAATAGGGGCTGCCTCATTAGAGCTGTGCCATTAAGCCTTCAGCCTGGCTCCTACAGGACAAGACTGTTCTTGTAGAACTGACTGGTATTAGGCCTTCAGCCTGCTTGACCTGTAAGCCTTTTAAGCTGTTTAGGTCGTTTGAAAATAAGTGTTTACTCCAGAAAAACACCTCTGAGAAATGGGATCCCAACAGAGGCCCGGGGCAATGTTATATTATAAACTATGGTCCTTCCTTGCACATGTGTAAGTCTAACTAAACAGATTGATGTAAGCAAAGGCAATTTAGAACAAAAATGGCTATTATGAGGAACTTTAGAAATCCCTACATTTACCTTTCTTAAAACTGAATGGGACAATCAAAGCTCTAAAATTTCCAAAATTGAGTGGAATACCTTTTTCAGTTTGTATTTGAGGCTTCCAAATGTTATCAGTAGACCAAAACTGCCACTCTAAAAAATAATATTTTAAGATAAAGTTAGGCAAATAAAAGATTGAAGAAAGATGAGGTGGCATCTGAAGCCTCAACTCCTCTTGCCCATCTCCTTTGTCTCAGCCCCACCTCTAGGGCCATCTTCCACCCTCCTTTCTACACCTCCTCTGGATCCTCGATTCCCCCACACAAATTCTCTCACCAAACTTCCTTTTTCCCCTGAAACACTCTTTTCCTCTGAACTTGTCAGAACTTGCCCCTTTAAAATTAAGCCTTCTGAGGTCCCAGCGGCTAAAATTTAATTTCTTATATTGTCTGGACTAAAGCTGAATCGTGAGCCATTGTTAAAGAGTTTCCCAAAATAAGAAGATCCTCCCAGATTTGCTGAGGAGTTCAAGGTAGTCATTCAAACTTATCAACAGGTTTCTCTGACTTATATCAGCTGGTTCATATGCTTTTCCATGAAGACCAAGCCAAGCACTAGGCAAAAATCACTAATTGAGAAAATTCTGAAAGGTCTCTAGGCATATAGCCAGGAGACCAGAAGGCTTATACGATCAGGTTTGGGCAATGGCTAGGTGAATTCAACGAGCAATTTCTTTTCCAAAATCTGTTGTTTGGAATAAAATTCTGGTGCACATAAAAATCTGATGAACCTGTTCTTGAATATTATTATCAACTTCAGACTATGTTTAAAGAAAATTCTGTTCTTTCTTCAGATACTGATTCTAACTGAATAGCTTATAATTTTATGTTTATTAATGGGTTGAACCAGGACTTTTTCCTTCTAGTAAATGGGAAATGATCTCCACTACAGATTTAGTTAATCTGGGAAAACAGCTCTGTCACACACTGGATGGGTCACCTCAAAGGAAGACTGATTAAATTCATGATCTTCAACTCCAGCAAATGAAATTCCCTAAACAAAACTCTGCTCTTATTGCAGAGTCAGGATATCAAAAAAGAGATTTTTGCAAATCTAAGCACTTCAGACACCTTCAGCCCCTCTACTCAGCCTTTCCAACATCCTCTCAATGACAGGGCTGTAAGGACCAGGCTCTTCCCAATCCTCATTCTTATTTGGCCTGGAGAAACATTTCTTCAGGTCAGGGGTGAAACTCCTCCAGCCCCAGTTGATTTTGGAGCCACACTCTCAGTGCTCAGCTCCACTGCTGTAAAGCAGCCTCTATCTTGCTGTACTAAAAACAGTCCAAATAGTGGGTATCTCCAAAGAGGATCTTGTCTCTGAACCTGTTCCCTTTTGTTTAGGCCTTCTGGGCAACATCTACCCTTTTCTGCTTAGTTTCTCAGCTCCTACACATGTATTAGGTGGAGACTTCTCAGAGACGTATCATACTGGAATGCCTTTCTCCCAAAAGGGGAAAATGAGTCTAAAATCTGACAGTGGCCATCAAAGTAACCCACTAGTGGGTTAAATGAACCTACCACATCTTATATTTTCTCCATCTCTGATGAGACTGGAGCAGATTCTGGAAGCCCTGATTATTTGTCCCTATGGAATCAGCTACCATCTTCCTTATGAGCAAAATCTCCAACAAATGTTGGCCAAATTTACAGTACACCAAGAATCCATCAAGATTCAAATAGACCAATCAAGTCCTCTCCCCAAAATTAATCAGTACCTGATAAGTAAAGAAGGATAATAGATTATAAGTTTCAAGGTCTCATTTTTCCTGGTACTAATCTCTGTGCATCTCCTATTTTCCTGGTGAGAAAACCTAAGAGCCAAAGGTGGAGGTTTTGTGGTTGAACCTAAGTTCATGAGCCTGACGCACAGTGAGTCCAACAACCTGAAATGTCAGAGTTTGGAGCAGAGAACGGTTTCCTAGTTGAGGTGGTACCAACACAAAAGCTGGGAGACCAAGACCCCCTTCTCTCCTCTCAAATCCATCTTGCTGGCTTGCTGAGGTGCAACGTTTTTAAAGGCAAAAGAGATCAAGAGGAAGGGGGTCTTTGTGATTTCAGCTTCCTGGTAAGACCTCAGCTGTAGACTTCCTGGCACCATCTTGCAACTCAGTGTGTCATTGATGACTGTGATTGATCTGGATGTTCCTGCAAAGAAAACTAATAAAACTAATAAATTGCAATGTCTTAATTTCTTTCTAGGAGACAAGACAGCAAAAGCAATGGTTGAGGCATTTTGTACTTTACTTAGAGCCTTTATGATGGTTAAGAATTTCAATCCCCAATCATTTGCTACTATTTTCTTCCAGACTATTGGGATCTGCTGTCCGTTTGTTTCTGCTTTCCCTCACCTCCTTACTTAGTAAATGTTTTGCTCCAACCTTTTGAGGTCAGGGAAGGCTGACAACACAAAACTGGGGGCATAGAGAGCCTTTTGTATCTGAGATGCCCCCATGAGACCCTGCTTGGTTTCAGTGTCTCCAGGACTTCTAAGCAATAAATAACTTTTTAAAAATATCCTATTTTCCCTAACCCTCAGATGTTACTAACATCCATTTCCACCAGAAGTTAATTCTTTACTATAATTGATTTATACAGTGCATTTTTTAGCATTCCAGTTGATCAACCAGACAGTAGCTTTCTGCCTTCATTTGGAAGGAAAACAATTCACTTGGACAGTAATGCCTCGGGGTTATATTGAGAATCCTTATTTCTCACAAATCCTGAAGGTGACCTGGATGACATAAAATCCCCTAGAGGTCCTGCTGTGCTGCGACGTGTGGATCAATTTGTTCTTTGCTTTCCTCTCAGACCTCCTCTCAAGAAGACAGCGTTTACTTGCTAAAGCTTTTAGCCTTAAAGGGACATAAAGTCACCAAGGAAAAACACAGATTGCCCAAACCCACCTTCGATATTTAGGGCATCTGATAGCAGAACAAAGGCTACACTTAGATCCAGACAGACTTCATGCTGCCCTACGTGTCCCCAGACCCAAAACTAAGCACCAACTGAGACGTTTTATCAGGTTATTGTTGAAATTGGATTCCAGATTTTTCTTTTATGCTCAGACCTCTGTACATTTTACTCAACAATACAACCTGACTCAGTTTTGTGGGAAGAACTGGACAACATAGGGCTTCCAGGCCTTCAAGGAGATGTTGATGAAACTATCTGGTCCTTGACATCCCAATCATCAGATTCCCTTTTATTATTTGCATATAAAGAGGAAAGAAATGCCTTTGGGATGCTCACCTCAAAACATGGGGACCGCCATTGATTTATAAAGCATTACAGCCAACAATTGGACCTTGTGGCATGGAGATATCCCCTTGACTTGGATCCATTGCAATCACTATTCTTTTGGTTAAGACAACCAAGAAAATCACTGTGGGATCCCCTGTAATGATTTTTGCACCTCTAAAGAAGACTCATCACACTCAACATTTCTCATTCATTGGCCTCAACACGAAAGAGGTCGTTATGGTAACTGTCCTCATATAACTCTTTTATGTTGCAATCACCATAATCCACCTACTTTTATTGCCTTCGAGGGTCCAACAACAGCTAAACTTCCATCATGGTCCAGAGGAATATTTTCCCAAATGATAACCTAGAAAATCTGGCGAGAGAGGCTCATCTATTGGCCTCAGAAAAGGAAAGTGAGATTGGGAATTCAACAACTGTTGGCTGAGTAAGAAGGGAAACTTCCGCTTTGAACTAAGTAACAATCCAGTCCTCTAAGAGGCTTTAAATTTCTCACTCCTCTCCATGGTGCATGCATTAAACCATTGGTCTGTGGACAAAATGATAGCCTTCATGAATCAATGCTGGTAAAGGAGCGTTAGCAAGGCTACAAAATGTGCCTACCTCACTTATCCTCACTTGTCTGAAGTACAACCCAGGGAGGCTCTGTTCCTGCTACTCTGGGACATTTTAAACTGCCTCCTGGATCATTTGAGTTCTGGTAAATGGAGTTCATGCACTTTCTTCCATCTCATGGATATGAATATATTTTTGTCATGGCCTGTATGTTTTTACACTGGACTGAAACCTTCCCTTGTAGACAGGATTCTGCCTTTTTTGTGGTTAAAATCTTTTGGAAAGGATTATTCCTACTTGGAGAACTCCTCTCGAGTTTTATAGGAAATGACGAACATATTATACTAGCCAAATGCTTTAACAAGTCAGTTTTGCAACACTTTCTCTGCACGTACCATCCCAATCCTCTGGTTTAGCTGAATGCTCCAACAGCATTGTTAAAACTCAATTGGCAAAATGTATAGAGGCCCTCCAAAGAGCTTGGTCACAAGCATTGTTGTTGGTCCTTCTAAATCCTAGATCCACCTTTTTGGGAATTCATAAACCCTCACATCTTTGAGATGTGCAGTGCACTTGGCTCCTTCCTCTTCTGACCCACAACTGATAAAAGAAGAGATACTCTAATATAGTAAAGGCCTAATTGTTTCTATTAAAAATAACCATATTTTGGTAGTGCAATTTTTTCACAACATGCTCTTGGAAGATGAAGACCTTAAGTACTCCACCTTGCAACCTGGAGATTTTGTCAATTGGAAAAGTCACCTCCAGAAGGACCCTCTTCAACCTCACTGGAAAGATCCCTGTCAGGTACTGCTAACCAATCTGTATGCCACCAAGCTCCAGGGAATAGACTTTTGGATTCACATGTCACACCTATAAAAAGTCCCAAACAGTCACTGAAGTTGCACATCTGGTGACCAGAAAGTAAAGAATTCCTGAAACGGAAGTGGACAGCATTTGATGAGACAGATTTCTCAAGATATCCAGACCTGGTTTGTTGGAAGTTTGTTCCCAAATGTTTAGTGATGTCATAAAGCTTCAGATGATCTCATGTGGATGATCTTGTTAACATATGGGCTGTAGATAAAGAGTGCCTGAGAGTTTTCCCTTTTATGGCTCCATATTCCTTAACTATTATCTCAATAGGTTTCCAATCTATGTGCTGTCCCTCCAATGTGGGACACTATACCCTGAAAGGTCCTTCCTGGCACTGAAGGGGAAAAGCCACTAAAAATGGAAAACCCAATTCTTCACGAGCAGTCATTTCAGGGAAAGATTTTGACCAGAAGGGGGAAATGTTAAAAAAAAAAACAATAATAAACAAAAATCTGTTAAAAATACAATTGGGAAGCAAGGACAGGGAGATCTCACATCCTAAGACAATAGCAGAGCCCAGCAGGAAAAAGAAAAACTCCTCTTCTGTCCTGAGCTCAGCCAGTAAGATACTGTCACAACTCAGTCAGTGAAGAGGCACTGTGTGTCAAGCATTCAGTTACGTCAATAGACTCTTGGAATACATTAGCCCTCCCGCCTTTCTCTACCTCTCTCTAAATTAGTCTCCCTCTCTTTGTTGTGGGGGGACTTGCATATGGTTTGCCAGGGTTGCAGATCCTGAATTCCAATTCTGTATGGACCCCAAGTAAACCTATGTTTGCTCTAGAAATAACTGGCAGTCTATTTGCTTAATATCTATATAATTTAACATGTGTACTTAAATGGGAATAGCATTTGCGAGGAGAATGTGACACTAAAGATAAAAGGCTGCATGAGTGAAATATGCTTAAATTTTTTTTTGCCTTCATTTGCAGAGTTGGTACATGTTGCATGTTCAATACAGTTGTTCAAAAGTCAAGATGTCTCAGTGGTTTTTGTATTCATTTCTCCAGTAGCAGAAAAGGATGGGTAACTAAGAGAGAGCCATTCCATTTTCAAACCTATTGTTATTTGTTGGGTGTAAATTTTCCTTGAGTTACAGGCAACCAGATATCTTCAGTCTCCTTACCAGCCACTAGACATATAGTTATTGATACATTATTTTTTAAGCTACTGACTGAAATCCTACATTTCTTCATGCCACCAAGTGTCCTCTATACTGCTGGTCATAGAAATTTTCACAAATTCACACTTTTTCATATGTTAGAAACTTAAGTTATTGTAGCTGCAAAGGACGTTATTCCCTTGGTTTAAATGTCTGCCTTGGAAAAATTCCAGACATGGTGAATATACTTTGCAAAGATTTTACAGTTACTTTTGTGGAATTAAATTAAAAAGTAGGTTTTCTATTACATTTTGTGACATTCAAGCTTTAAAGATCCTATCAAGAATTAAATTAGGCTAACTTTCGTTCTTTTTTTTTTTTCTTAGGAAACATCCAGTGAAGTAGTTCCTTCATTTAGTGGTTGGGGTTAAAATATCATAATTCAGATGTTTTAAAAGGTGATAAAACTGACCCTGTATGCTCTAGAACAATCAACTTCATTAATGTTGCAGTTAAATTGCACATGAGAATTTTATGGCAGTAGTTGGAACCAATAGGAAAAAAAATTAAAGGACAGGTCTAATATGCTCATAGAACTTAGGCAATGTTCCCAAGATCTTAATGTTCAATATTTTTTTTCTTACTGAAAATCGATCTTGTCTTCATTCATATTTCAGTATATTCATCCAAGTCTAAATAACAGAAAAATGTAATTTGTCTGTCTGCCACAAATAGGTCTCTGTTTCTTTGGGGTCCCTGTATAAGCTATGTTATGGTGACCTCTGTTTTCTCAATAGCCTTCACCTCGGCTCAAGACAAGATATTAAGTACTCACAGATTTAGTGGGCAACAGAATATTTACTTGACATAGAGATTTAGAACATTCTTCTTTATTTAATGTATGTGTACCTGATTTGTTTAGACAAACATATTTACATATGTACACACATGCATGATACATATGCATGAATGTAGCTGGATGAATGTCTATGAACATATAGAGTTAACACTTATGAGTGATTGCAACGTGTCCAGCATTGTTTTAATTCCCTGGCATAGATTCACTCCTTTAATCTTCAAAAGAAAGCAAAATGAGTATAAACGCATCCATTTCTAATTAGTATGTGACTGGATGGGACCAGGAACACAGGCCATAGCGACCTCACCTTGGAATGCATGAAAATCACCTGGAGAGTTTATAAAAGTCCAGGACCCAGAGCTCATTTATGTGGTCATCATCTTCACACACAATGCTTCAGCAGTCACTTTTTTTTTTTTAAGTTTTCCAGGTGATACAGCTGCTCACAAAAATGTATGACCCACTATCGTATAAAGTTATTGTCTTTATTTTATATCATTTTCTCAATAAGAATTCTAAAACAATGGTGAAGACTTTTTATGTTGTATTCTGCTTTAAAAAAAAAAAAGTCATTCTGTGGCTCCATTTCAGTCCCTCTGAGAGTCTGCGGTAGTTCTCAGATTTCTTGTGCACACAATAACTCCGTCGTAAAGTTTTTCTACTCAACACTGTAGAAAGTTGTTTTTATTGATAATATACTTCCACTACTGAATAATGTTCTCTCTGACATTTACAGATTAGTAACTGCATTTCTTTATAAGGATGTCCAGTTCCCCTTATGATGTCATTCTGCGTTGCTTTATGTATTTTATTTTAGATCTGCATTTCTTTCTTTGAATGCAGAGGGCAGCTCCCACACCCACCAGTCCCAGATGGGACACTTGTCCTGGTCATGTGGTCAGGATCATCACTCTGAGAACTCTGCTCCTTGGTCACCTGGCCTCCAATCGCTCTGCCCTGCCTAACGTTATGATCCTCATGGAGACTGATCCATCATTTTTTTTTTCTGGAGAGATGTCCAGGTTAACTTGTCTAGAATTATTCTTTTTCCCTTTTGGGTCAGATCATAGAAAAAAAACAGGTTTTTGTTACATAGAGATCCCAGTTCCCTTCTCCCAGCTGACTCGTGCTCACAGCTGAGTTCTGACACTCCAGATGAAAACATCTGATCTGAGCGATGCTCTGTCTCACACATCCCAAGGAACCCCTACTTCTCAGCATGACAGAAGGGTGTTTTACTTGCGTTTTCAGACTTGAGAGTGAACAACTTCCAGGTAGATTCACCCCCTAGGAAATACAAACATGATTTTTTTTTTATAGTTTTACTTTCAAGTTTATTTTTTACAGACAGCATCATCGAGGCATCCTTGAAACTAACTTTTAACTGTGAGTGGCACACAAAAAAGGTGTTTATTACACCTTTATTGCTAGCTATAGATTTTTTAGAAACAGAGATGATAAAATATCAAAAATTGAATCACAGGTCTAATTCTTATTCCCCCTGATGCTATAATGTGTAATGGAGCTGAATGTACACACCTCTGTTAGCTGTAATGTGTGAATCTGAATAAGCTATCTCAAGGTCATTGAAGGGCACAGTCATCTATAAATGGAAATCACACATATCTTGTTACTGAAGACAGTAACACTGTCCTAAATGGACAGTGAAATTTTTTATTATTTTATATCATATCACAGAATGGCAGGACTGGGAGGAGGATTTAAGATAATCTGTTGCAACACCTTTATTTTAAAGATGAGGAAATGAAAGTCCAGAGAAATTATATTACTTGCCCAAGGTTACAGAACTAATTATCATTTTTCATAAATGTAATCAATCTAAATTCGGAACTAGCATTCATTTGACCACAGAGAGAAAGTATACAAAACTAGATCATAATCTACAGACAATATAGGGGGGGGTTCAGAAAAAAAAATTATTGCTAGAGAAGAACAGAGATATTGTCAAATTTATTTAATTGTGCAATCAATTTCTTTCAATTTTAGAAATGTGGTTTTATAGGAAATTGATTTATTCAACATTTATAAGGATGCTCAAGAAAACAAATTTTACGCTCAAGGGTTTTGGTTGATTGCTTAGGGTTATTCTATTGTATTTTCTGTTAAACAGGACATGGGAGAACCTGGCAGCTGGCGACAGGTAGCATTTCTAGTAGTGGTTATACTCCCAGTAGGATATGGGAAGCTGATCATAGAACCTAAGATTTCCAATACTAGTTTTAAGAAGATTGTGGGACACGGTAAGAAGTGTACATTCGTTAGAATTTAAGGCTGTTTCTACCAATCTTTTCTTCATAAAATGAAAACATGTGTGTAGTCTTTCCATGTGTTTCTTCCATTTCTTAAAAAAGAAAAATTCCCATGGGAAGTCATTTAATTCTCTTTTTTTTTTCGGGGGGGATCACATTTTGTTTTTTATTGAAATACAGTCAGTTGCAGTGTGTCAGTTTCTGGTGTACAGCACAATGTCCTAGACATGCAGACACATACATATTCCTTTTTGTATTATTTTGCATTATAAGTTATTACGAGATATTAAATGTTCCCTGTGCTGTACAGAAGAAATATGTTTTTAATCTATTGTTATATATAGTAGTTAATATTTGCAAATCTTGAAATCCCAAATTTATCCCTTCCCATCCACCTCTTGGTAGCCAAAAGATTGTTTACTATGTCTGCACATCTGTTTCTGTTAATATTTTTCTTTCTCTTTCTGGCTTACTTCACTTAGAATGATGATCTCCAGGGCCATCCATGTTGCTGCAAATGGCATTATGTTGTCTTTTTGATGGCTGAGTAGTATTCCATTGTATAAATATACCACAGCCTCTTTATCCAGTCATCTGTTGATGGGTATTTAGGTTGTTTCCATGTCTTGGCTGTTGTATATAGTGCTGCTATGAGCATTGGGGTGAAAGTATCTTTTCAAATTTGAGTTTGCTCTGGATATATGTCCAGGGATGGGATTGCTGGATCATACAGTAAGTCTACTTTTATTATTTTGAGGAACCTCCATGCTGTTTTTCATAATGGCTGCTCCAAACTGCATTCCCACCAGCAGTGCAGGAGGGTTCCCGTTTCTCCACAGCCTCTCCAGCATTGGTCATTTGTGGACTTTTGAATGATGGCCATTCTGACTGGTGTGAGGTGATACCCCATGGGAATTTTGATTTGCATTTCTCTGATAATTAGCAATATTGAGCATTTTTTCATGTAGCCTGAATCCAGAATTTGAGGTAAACAATGTAAATCTCAGCAAGTTGTATGTTCTCTCTGAGTCTCAGTTTCCTCATGTAAGAATGAATTGTGCAAGTTGATTTTCAGTCCCTGACGCACAATGTATGATCCTCAGTGGCTGCCACCATAACCATTAGTGGCAGCTTTACAGAGTAGGAATAGAACAATTAGAAGTAGAAAGGCATAGAATTCTCCAGGAAACAGTAAGATGCTTGGAGAATTGACACTTGAAACTGGCTCATTTTGTTGTCGAGGTTTTCAGCTCTGTCCTCATGGATTGTCTGCCAGCTGGCTCCATCTCTCTCCATAGAGGGATGTTGGAGTCCCCAGCTATGGTAGTGAATGTGTATTTCCTGCCATCCTGTCACCTATACCTCATGTAGCTTGATGTCCATGTTGTTAGCCTCATATACATTAAGGATTGTTATGTCTTCTTGGAGAATTGACTTCTTTTTCAATATGTTTATGTATCTCTCTCTCCCTGATAATTCCCCTTCTTCTGAAGTCTGCTCTATCTGCAATTCATATAGTTATAACTCCTTTCTTTTTATTAGTGTTACCATGGTATTTTTTCATCATTTTTAATCTATATGTGTTCCATATAATCCCATTCATGATAGCATCGAAAAGAATAAATTACTTATAAGTATACTTATTCAAGGACAAAAAAGATCTATATACTAAAAATTATAAAACACTAATGAAAGAAATTGAAGAAGACAGAAATAAATGGAAGGATACTCAGTGTTCATGGATTGGAAGAATTCACATTGTTAAAATGTCCATACTTTCCACAGTGTTCTACAGATTTAATGTAATCCTCATCGAAATTCTGATGCAGCATTTTTATGGAAGCAAAAAAACTTTTTTTCTAAAATTTGTATGGAATCACAAAAGATCCTGAATAGCCAAATCAATCTTAAGAAAGAAGCACAAAGCTGGAGGCATGACACTAAATGATTTCAAACTGTATTACAAAGCTTTACAAATCTAAGTTGTATGGTATAGTCATAAAACCAGATAGAGCAGTGGAACAGAATGCAGAGCCCAGATCTAATCTCAGGCATATTTGATCAATTGCTTTTTGAGAAAGTCGCCAAAAGTTTACCATGGAGAAAGATTGGTTTTTCAATACATGTTTTTAGGAAAACTGGATATCCACATGCAAAAGAATAAAACTGGACCCATATTTTACACCATATATAAAAGTAAACTCAAAAAGGATTAAACACTTTAAAATAAGATGTGAAACCATAAACATCCTAGAAGAAAATATAAGAGGTAAGCTCTCTGCTGTTAGTATCGACAATGAGGTGTTGTTTTTTTTTTTTCTTCACACCAAGAGGTTAGGAAACAAAATCGAAAATAAACACATGGGGCAAAATGAAACTAAAAAGCTTATGCATAGCAAAGGAAATCAACAAAATGGAAAGGCAACATATGAAGTGTGAGAAACTATTTGCAAACTGTATATCTAAAAAGGGGTTGACAACTATGAAATATTAAAAGAGCTGATACCAAACAATAGAGGAAAACTAAATAACCCCATCTGTCTCTCCAATCTTGGGGCCAGAGGTTTGCCTGTGTCCTCACCTCCCTTACAGATCCAAGAGAGTTATTAATTTTTCATTCTTTTTAACTTTTTTGCTTGTTGTTAGAACAGACTTGTGACTACCAAGCTCCTTACATGTGGGGCTGGAAGCGTGCTGGTGAGTTTTCTATTCCATTTGACTCCACCTGTGTTCTATTATTTTTACCAGCTTCTCTTAGAAATCTTTTCAAATTTGAATTTTCACGTCTTCCTTCAATTCACATTAATAATGTCTCGGACTTCCCAGGGCTATTTACAATAGACTATTTTGTGATAGTGATAAATAGGGTAGTGTAGAAAGAAAACAGGCATAAAGGTAGATAGTGGCATTTAAAAGATAAAGAGGACCATTTTGAGCATGTTGAGGCTGAAAATTGAAAATATCTGTGGCATTTGCTGCCCTGCAGGTAATTTTGGATTTGTGTCTATGGTTCAGGCTGGAAATCAAGGTTAGAGAGCTTTGTGTCAAATCAGTATTATAAAGCCAACATTTTAATATGTGCAAATGAAACAATCATAACAGAAGAAATCCAGATAGCATGTTACAAAAAGCACTGAAAACAAAATAGTAGGATTAAATTCATCCAAGAAGTAATAGGAGAAAGAAGTAATGAGTATCATTTGAAGATGTAGCGCATAACACTTGCTAAAACTGAAAACTCTTTTCAAGATTATGCCTTCAGGAAGTTAAGGATGAAACGTCACGAAAATGTTCAGCACAAGGTGGGGCAAAATAAGACTGTGTTATGCATGGATAAGAACATGGTGACAGAGGTGTTAATGACTTAAAGTTGCGAAGGAAAAGAGACATGAGAAAAGTTGTAGTGTGAATTTTAATAAGGAACAGAAGAATAGGTACTTACCCTGTATTTATTGCCTTGAATTAATTTTTGTTTCTTTCTGTACTATGTTCTCATTCTCAATAATATAGTCTGAGTGTCACATGTCTTCATATTATTTTCTGTGCATAGCAGAAACCTTGCAGTAAGCAATGCTGCAATGAACATGAGAGCACAGATACTGTAACAGAAAAGAACAAATGTGACTCCATGTGAGACCTGTTCCTTTGGCTTGAACCCTGTGCCCTGTTTTCTGGGCTCAGTCTTGCGGACTCTGCACCTTTTGTGAAACAGCGTTGCCTTCAGCCTGAAATAGACAGGAGAGCCCGTTCTCAGCGCTCTGACCTTTAAGGATGTTAACACTTTTGCCCTCATATAAAGATAACAAGTTGCAGAATAGAAAATAACCTTTGTTTTGCTGGAGGTTTGCAGGGGCACCATGACCTGACCCCGGGGGACAGCTGCAAGAACAAAGGATTCCCGCAGCAAGAAGTTTGCAACAACCAACCACACCCCCGCCCCCTTTTAGTATCAAAGGAGCCTGAATTCTGACTTGGGGAAGATGGTCCTCCAAGATCTGCCATCCTCTCGCTCTGCTGGCTTTCTGAATAAAGTTGTCGTTCCTTGCCCCAACACCTTGTCTCCCAATTTACTGGCCTGTAGTGCACTGAGTAGAGTGCAGAACAATATCTTATTGAGATACTGCTTTCACATATTGTGATGTATAACCAGAAGAGGGCTTGCTGATTCATAAGGTAGTCTTAATTATAGAGTAATTTCCATACTGTTTTCCACAGTGACTGCACCAATTTACATCCCCACCAGCAGTGAACAAATTTCCCTTTTCTCCACCATTTTGCTAACACTTGTTACCTCTTTTTTTTTTTTTTATGACAGCCGTCCTAGCTGGTGTGAGGGAATATCTCATGGTGGTTTTGACTTACATTGAAATCTTTGAACCTTAGAACAAATCCAGGACATTTAAGACGTCCCATCTCCACGTGTGCAATTGCAGTTGACTCTGTGCTGGCTGCACAGGGTCCCATAATCATGCCACTGACATATCCGACAAGGATACTGAAGACTTTGTTCAAAACAGAGAATGACAATTTCTTCTTAACGTTAACTATTTATCTGGTATTTTACAGTATGCACAATAGAGGATAGTGAAAAATATTTTTTGGAGATTATAAATAATTGTATTCGGAATATTTTGGTTTTCACATAACATTTCCATGTGAGATATAATCACTTATATCTTGCAATGTCTAAGAGAGACACATGATAAGAGTTTTCCCCACTGGTTTTGTAGAGTCTTTAGCTTAAAAAATTTCACCTTTAATTAATCTCTCCAACTCTGTAAAGAGAGCGGTGCTCTATTAGCCTTACTCACCAAGGTATTGAGATATAATTTGACTTAATTATAGAAACCATCCTTAATCGTGGTTTTAAATAGAATTATCCCATGATCTCCCCTTTGCCTCTTGACTCACGCGGTTTTATTCTTGACTTCTTTGTTTTTAATTATATTACATATTTACTGTATCTCAAAGCACCTCGACTCATTTGGGAAGTCTGTATTGCAGCTTGAAAATTCTATCGTCTGAGCATTAGTAAGATGGGTAACATTACACATACTAGGCTTAAAATGGTACCTTGTTTCCTTATTTTGGAAAACAGAATATGTCCTAAGACTGAACATCCCTTTAAATATTACACAGATTTCGTACAAAATAGAAACATCAAGACTTTAATAGTAAAAAAAAATGCCTGGAGTTCTGGATATGAACAATAGTTAGAATTTGAACTGATAGCCCTCTGCTGTTAAAAAAAAATTAGGGAAATACAGATTTTCTGCCTTCTGTCACTTCTCATGTTGAATTATCTATGGTGGGCATAAAAGTATTTGCGCACACACAACACACACAAACACAGACACACTGCCTCACTTACAGGTATAAAGCGATGTTTCACTTATTCAAACAAATCTTGCAACCTAAAGAGAGGAATTTAAAGGAAAAGGGGATGATAAGGGATATAAATGCCAAAGTGTGTGTTACTTTGTGCAGTTGGGTCCCCCGGGGCAGTGTGACTGTAGGAAACAGACACACACATGTGTATGGAACTTCTTGCAGTGACGCTCATCATCCTCAAGCTGACTCTGCTGCTCACTGTAGGTTTGTTAACTTCCAAAACCCTCTTTTTCTCATTTGTAACACAGAAGGGTAATTCCGGAATGGGGTGTGGATTCAATTTTGCAGCATCCATGGGAAACTCCACAGGAGGCCTGCCATACGACGGGAAGTGAATACATATTATTTCTCTGTTGTATTTTTTAATTTCCTTCTGGTGTGGCTTTAATGGGGTGTATGTGTCTATGTCGCTAACTCTGTATTTGTTTGCATTGCGTTGTAGCATGGGAAGTTTTTTTTCTTGAAAATCCTTCTTTCTCCACACTTTACTAATGGGAAGACACATTATAGGTAACTGAGTGGTTGAGTCTCTGTCTAAATAAAGCAGAAAGCTATTTAAAGGGATGTCAAGCCTTTTTTGTTAAGAAGAAGCACACACGGGCTTTGTCTAGAGGGGGGAGCATAGGGGATGGTGGCTGGCATCACCTGGACCAGATCTAAGAGGGACTGTGTCACAAAGAGGTGCCAGGGCCGAGCTGCTGTAAGGATGCCTGTGAGCCTCCAGGACTGGTGTGCCTGCCAACGCCACACCACCTACAACTCACGCACTTACTTAGCCATCATGGCGGGGCATCTGTCTTTTGCACGAACCTTCACCTGCCATTTGACGGCCATTCTCAAAAGTCCCCCGGGGACACTGGACCATATGCACCCTCCACCTTCAGGGAACAGGAGGAGGAAGCACCCAATCATAGCATGGGGTTGAATTAGGCATTGGAAAGTCATCCTAATTGGAATGATGAGAAGACACTACAAGACCACTCAAATACCCATTTGCAAGGGTAACATTAACAACCATTTATTGATACTTGTCCGTTATAAGAAGGGACCAGGAGGTCATTCATTTTCCCACTCATATTAATATATCTTTGACTTAAGCTTTGAAGATCATTAAATCATTATTATGCAAATTAAAAATATAAACAATAATGTATAGTATCATATATATGATAGAAAGATCTTCTGTTTTCCGTTTGTCCCTATAAACTTATCTTTAAATCCACAGGAGTCTTTTCATTTGCCTCTGCCAAAGATGGTAAAATATATACATATATACACATAGTTTTATATATATAAATATATATATATATATATATGTAAACACTCATTCTGCAATCTTTCTTGCTGTGGTTTCACGTCTCTGCTTACATGATAATTTACAGTAAAATTCTGCCATCTCAGCAGGGATATTTTGCTTGGCTGGCTTTCGGGGACTTAACACATTTCAAATTATTTATCCTATAACTTCTTCAGAAAATACCATATTCTTTAATTTTGTTTATAAACTCACAAGCACCTACACCGATTTGAAGCCATCAGTCACTGAGAAGTTTTATAATATGATTCCATTTAAATAGCTCTTTTCTAAAGTTTAAGCTTGCCTACAACTCATAGTGTTGAGCTGTTTCATACCTGTCCACTGCTTGTGGCCTAAGATGGGATGGTTCCAGGGGAGGGTCATCAGCCATTAGCTTCTCATCTGTTTCAATTTTCTGTTCTTCTCAGTGACTTTTCCTTGGCTGGCCGTGGAAATTCACACACATCCAAGGTGGTTCATTTGCATTCCTGTTTCCAAACATCAAATGAAGCCATCCATAAATTAATTTTATGAGCAATTAAGTTCTTCCAAGTCAGAACTTTCTAAATTGATTTCTCTTTTACAATCAAGACACAGTTTAGTTCCATTTACAATATTAGGCACAGCACTCAGAGAGCTAGCGGTTTTGTTTTTGGTTTTCCCTTTCTTTAAATTTTATTTTTATATATAAAATAAAATTGGTGAGTGAGAGAGAGGCTGGTGAAGGAGAGATAGAGCTAATGTCAGGGCTGGAGGAAGTGAGTCCTGTAGGGAAAGGAACCACAGCCATGGCAGTGGGAACACTGCTGTGACCCCATCAGGTACCAGTTCACTTAGGGACTCACAGCGGGGACACTGAAAGCAGCCAGCAGCCCCGCCAGCCAGACACAGGACAGGCGGTCAGCATGCTTTTAAGAATGTGAATAAATATTCCTTGAGGGTAAAGATTTGGCCTCTCCATAAATCTCTTTATTGGTCATTTGGAGGAAATTTTCACAGAAGATAAACAGCTTTAATTCTAAGAGCTTTCAGAGCAATGCGAAAGGTAAGGAAAGGTGGGTGGGTGGGTCCCATCAAACTGCCTGCTTGTTTTGATCAAATGTACACAGAACTGACCACTAGAAGCAAAAGGCAGTCATTACTTCCAGTGGTTACTGTGGTGATGAGAAAGGGGCTGGCAGGTGAGCCGCCAATGTTGGATGTCATGGTTACGACTAGGATACATGACTTCTTGTATCAGAGTTTTTAACTTCAGCAGCCTTGTCTTGAGTTTACGTCCACTCTTCTTTCATTTTATCCCTGCTTCTCACTTCTTTCCTTTTCAGGAAATTCCTGTGGTCCCAAGATCACTAAAACCTTCACCCGATCCCCAGTTGGGAAGGGATGTGAACATCCAAGGATGAGCGCAGCTGTTGTTGTGACGTAGTCTCCCGTGGTTATTGACTAAAACCAGGCAAATATATGGAGCCAACACTAGAAGACCTCAGGATGTTTAAATCCATCTGCTGAAGAAAGGAAGGCTGAATTCATCATCAAAACAGAGTTCCGATGGCATAGAATAATAATGAAAAAGAAAAACAGTGCTTAAGGGTGAGTCCATAGATGTCACTGAGAAGAGAGCATGAATAGTGTGATAAAGCTGTGACAGCTGGCAGATAGGAATGACAGTAAGGGGACAGGAGACCCATGCACTTCCTCTGACTTCCCGTCATGGACACATTACGCTATGGTATTTGCCATGGAGAGGAAATCATCTCATTTTTCTCCTGCCCCTTTTCCTAGATGGGGCAAGGTGGGTGACTCCCCAGCTTCACCCTCCAGAGCTACACTTTCCAACTGTAGTTGGCACTAGACACATGTGACCCCTCAACATTTGAAATGTCAAGGGCATAAATAAGGATGTGCAATAATGCAAGTCTAAGCTCACTCTGTTTGCCACACAAAAGACCAATAAATCAGGAGATAAGGTGTTGGGGTAAGCAATAGGGATTTTATTTGGAAAGCCAGCAGACCGGGAAGATGGGGGACTAATGTCCTAAAGAATCATCTTCCCCCAAGTCAGAATTCAGGCTCCTTGTACTAAAAGGGAGCAGGTGTTGTCGGTTGTCAGAAATTTCTTGGTGCCCGAATCCTTTGTTTTTGCAGATGTCCATATCCATCAGGTTATGATGTTCCTGTAAACCTCCAACAACACAAACATTCTCTGATCTGCAACATTTTATCCCTATAAGAATGGAGAATGTTACACCCTTAAAGGTCAGAGCCCTGAGAATGGGCTCTCCAGTCTGTTTCAGGCTCGAGGCAGCATTCTGTTACAAAAGGTGCAGAGCCAGCACGACTCAGCACAGGAAACAGAGCCCAAGGTCAGAGCCAAAGGAACCGATCCAACATGGAGTCAAATTTGTTCTTCTCTATGTCACACAGGACAGTCTGAAGAGTTAGCATCCAGAAAAAGGATGTACAATATCTCATTAACCATTTCTCATATTATTTATGCATTGAAATAATAATATTTGGGTGTTTTGTGCAGAATAAAATATATCATTAAAGTTAATTCTGCCTGTTTCTCTTCATTTTTAAAAATGTGCCTACAAGGAAATAACATTTAATCCATGGCTACTAACAGTGTGTGTCTGTTGTGCAGAATTGTTCTGGGGATTTTGCTAAACTCTGGGGATGTTCTAAGGCAACCGCTGTCCCCATCCAGACTCTTTAATGTTCAGAGAGTATTGGAATTTTCTATGGAGAACTATTTATCTTAACACACTCATTCTCAGTTGCTCTGGCTCTGCCGTTCAGCTAGTCTATTTAGGTTAGTCCTTGGGCTGTGATGGGGAAACCCTCACACAGAAAAAAGACATTCCACTGAAGTCAGATGGACCATAAATTGTCCATTCTGAAGTTTTTTGTATTTTTTTTAACCCGGGCACATATATTTTACCAATTTATATTTAATCCTCAAAGCACTGCTAGGAATTTGACACTATTACTTTCATTTCACATATGGTGAGATTTGTCCTGCCAGGAGTTCTGTACCATGTCTTCCTCAAATTCCCAATTTAGGGATCAGAGCTGGGATTTAAACAGAGTTCTATTCTGACCCCAGTGCTGTAAGTTCTTTGCAAGTACTTAATTTGCTGGCTCAAAAATACAAAAGACTCATATCTGGGAAGTGAATAACCTGACATTTCTCCTAAAAAATAATTACAAAAGGACTCAATAGGTTTCCAAATCCATAGGTGTCTTTATTTGGATTTCAAACTATCTCCCGATGCTAACTTTGTTCAGGATGTATTATTACAGGAATGGATGGAGAACCTCTGGGGAGCTTCTGGTCTTAAAAGGAAAAAAAAAGTTATCTAAGTAAAATTCACTAGCTAACTTTGTTTTGAACAAGCATTCAGAACTGTCATAAGCAAGTAGTGATTGCTATAGTCTTTCAGCAAACAGTAAGTGATTTCTGTTTAAGTAGTAAAGAAACAAGAGGATTAAGAAACAGTTTATGTTGTCTGAGAATGAACAGATGGTGAAAGAAAGATGAGTGTAGTGGATTTTGGCAAGTATCATATTGCTACCGAGTCCAAACTTGTTCTGCTCACAGCACAACAGGTCAATAAATCGGGCAATGAGGTGTTGGGGCAAGGAATAATCACTGTATTTGGAAAGCGAGCAGATGAGAAGATGGGGGACTCATGTCCTGGAGAACCACCCTCCCCAAGTCAGAATTCAGGCTCCTTTTATACTAAAAAGGGGAGGAGGGTATCGTTAGTTGTTGCAAACTTCTTGGTGCAGGAATCATTGGTTCTTGAAGCTGTGCACGTGGGTCAGGGCATGGTGCCCCTGCAAACCTCCAACAAAACAAACGTTATTTTTTAATTCTGCAACTTGTTGTCTTTACTTTTGTACAAGTACAAAAGTTAACATCCTTAAAGCTCAGGTCCTCGAGAATGGGCTCTGCTGTCTATTTCAGGCTAAAGGCAACATTCTTTGACAAAAGGCGCAGAGCCAGCAAGACTGAGCCCAGAAAACAGGGCACAGGGTTCAAGCCAAAGGAACAGACCCAATATGGAGTCAGATTGGTTCTTCTCTATTACAATATATGTATGCAGTTGAAAAGTCACAAAAAGTTGAAGTATTAACATCTATTGAGGAGAACAGAAAATGCATCATGGGAGTGTGGAAGTGTGTTCACTCTGGGACTTGGAAAAAACAAAGAGGACAGATGACAAGACACACAGGTGTGAAACTGCCATGTACAATCAGGGGCATTATGTCCTCAGAATATCTTTTTTCCTTTCCAAGAATTTGGAGGGAAAGTATGGGTTGGAATTAGAGGCGTTTCCATAGAGAATGGATGAGGGGGATGATGACCCAATGGGTCAGTGGATTGTGAGCATCTTAGGCTCTCTGATCTACTTGCTTGTGTGTTTTTCTTTGCTCACCCTCAGCAGCTAAATTCCAACAGTAAGAAAGGCAGGTGGGTGGTCAATGCTGTAACACAATTTTATTCTCTGGAATCAAGATACAGATGAGGATGCCTGGTATTTGAGATTTTTAGCCAAAAGATGATAACCTTGACCTCCCAATGGGTTAAAACTTGATAAGAAAGCGTAGCCAAGCTAAGGGATGAGGTCAAGGTTCTGTACATCTTCACTACACAAGGAGAAGAGACGAAATGCAGACCAAGTTGGAGGAACGAGTGGATGGGTTTACACACTGCTTGTTGGAATTAACACTGTATTAGTTTGATGGGTTTTAATATTCACCCTAAAATGTCCATAAAGCCACCCTATTTAAGTAGGATAAACTTAAAGTTAGAAAGGCTACCCAGATCATATTTTTCTATAAATTTATCTGGGGAAAATAACTTAAAAATACAAACAATGGTGATCTGGCACTGTGATATAGCTGTGCAAGCATATTCAATGACAGCATAACTAATAGTTGACAAGAGAATGTGAAAAATCGTATATATTCTGAAGGATGCTCTCTGAATATCCTATATATGGTAAGAAAAAAAATCCTAAAAAGTTCAGTTCCTTTCAGTTTATTTTTCAATCTGCTCATATATAATCAAATCATCTATGGCTAACCAAAAAAAAAAAAAAAAAGGAAAAAAATCTGCTTTTTTAGATTAGCGTAAAGTCATGGCGGTGTTTGTGCTAATGAATGGAAAATTTGCATTTGGGGAGGTTCGAAAAGCAGGGGTCCCTCTTTCCCACCTCCCCGGGGCGAAGGATCTGGAGTTTTCTAAGCCATAGTCCTGAAGATTATTTCTGTCATACCAGAAGTAGGAGCCATGCCCGAATCCACATCCAACTTCAAGAACAAAGCATTTCAAATCATTTCTCAGCCCGGGAATCCCAGTGATATCCCGGTTCTCCTCCCAGGGCAAGGCTGTCATCGCACCCCCCTTTATAAAGGCATGGGATGGAGCACACTGTGTGGTGCTATACCTTTGACCTGCCACCCACTTGTCCCCTTCCCGGCAGCGCCCCACACCTGGCCAGCTCAGCATCACCCATCACAGTGAGGAGCTAATACAAATGGGCACGTTGGTGCACATGGTCCAGTGCCCCACCATCTAGCCTTAGACGATCTCCATGGAAATATGTACAATTGTATAAATTGTACCGCGGGCCATAGGAAAAGCGCAGGTTAGAAGTTATGATCGTGAAGTTCAGCTCACTGGGGAGGAAACTACAGGCTTAAGTGTTGAAAGCAAGGGATGCTGTGAATGCAGACCCCTCGCGACATTTGATCTCATTCATGAATCCCACCACGTGTATTTCTCTCCATCCTTGGTATTTTCCCAATCCATGTATCCGTCTATTAACAATGGAGGGCAAATAATCATTGTGATGCAAATCAGGGCATCGACTGGGGCAGGGCTGCACATGCATCCAAACGGACCCCAGGAAAACACTGGGGCCGGGAAAGAACCTTCCAAGCACAGTTTCCAGGGAAAAGTTGAGCACTGCCTGTAGGATTACAGTCAGTTCCTGTAACGGAACACATTTTAATCTATTTTTTACATACAGAACATTTAAAGTTTCTGCTCCTGCAAATCATTTTCATTATTTTCCTGATTGATAAAATGTGACAATCCAAAATCAAAATAGGCACACATCTATCCATCTGTCTGAATATATCTATAAATATCAAGATAAATGTGTGAGCCCCTGACATGCATTAGGGAATAAAAATTGAAGAATGTTCGTAAGTCAAGTATTGACACATTTTGTTTGTTGAGCTAGTGATAAAGCATGCTTTCAATGGTGAGTAAAATTAACTTTTGAGATCCATGTTTACGGAGTAGGGAAGAAAATCTTTTTCAAGAACCATTTATATATAATGAACTTCGCTGAGCAAAACCACATGATGATCACTGTCCCAAAAGTAAAATCTCATTTTATAAAAGTGTTGAATTTACAGAACAGAATAAAGTAGAAGTTGTTACAGTCAGCATTTTGACAAATCAATCGATGTTTCAACCAAAATCAGTTCAAAGTTTTATTAATAGCCATCCTTTGGGAAGCACTCACTGAAATGCAAGCTGCCTGTTATATAAACAGGCAGCATTAGCCCCATTACAGAGATGAAGAAAGAAGCTCTGAGATTTTAAATGACGTGTTCCGTGGGACTCTCAAGGTGGCAGAGCTGGAAAGCAGCCGAAGTGTCCTGAGTTCAGAGCCCTGGCTGTGAACCTCTAAGTGATTCCCCACCACCCCACTTGTCAAAGCAAGAGAAGGGAGATTTACAATATCATTCTCAAATTAAGAACTTTCAGTTCAACCTTTGCAACCAATATGAGTCATAAAACATTATAAACATTTACAAGGACACCCACACTCACTCTTGAGTGCGTGCGTGCGTGCAGAAGTCGGCATTCAGGGCTCAACTTTCTGCACCAGCTCACATGGTGATGCACTGACAGCTCACTGGAGGGACAAGTTCACCCTGATGAGAAATGAGAGGACATTTTTTATAATCAATATAGAGGAATTTCCCAGCGCAACCCCTTCCAGTGATTTGCACAAGAGCCCCTGTTCTGGTTGTACTGTAACAGAAAAGAACCAATCTGACTCTACCTTAGACCTGTTCCTTTGGCTTGAACCCTGTGCCCTGTTTTCTGGGCTCAGTCTTGCTGGCTCTGCACCTTTTGTGAAACAGCGTTGCCTTTAGCCTGAAATACACAGGAGAGCCCGTTCTCAGGGCTCTGACCTTTAAGGATGTTAACACTTTTGCACTCATATGAAGATAACAAGTTGCAGAGTAGAAAATAACATTTGTTTTGTTGAAGGTTTGCAGGGGCACCATGACCTGACCCCGGGGGACAGCTGCAAGAACAAAGGATTCCTGCACGGAGAAGTTTGCACCAGCCAACCACCCCCCCCCCTTTTTAGTATCAAAGGAGCCTGAATTCTGACTTGGGGAAGATGGTTCTCCAGGACAGCAGTCTGCCATCTTCTCGGTTTGCTGGCTTTCCAAATAAAGTCGCCATTCCTCACCCCCAACACCTTGCTTCCCTATTTATTGGCTTGTCGTGCGGTGACTAGAACGAGTTTGGACTCAGAAAAAGTACGTTCATAATAGATCTAAGTTTGCTGGCCAGTTCTGAAGCGTTGAACTCTGGTCCATGTTGCTGCCCAATTACCCATGCAAATCTTCCCAGGAGATCAGAATTTGGAGCAACTCTTTTCTTTTTCATTTCCTCTCTCAGTCTTTTTCTTTGTTTGTTTTTTGACTTCTGCAGAGGATATCATACCTGAACAGTGGGTTCCACTGAACTCTTAGCTTTTCATCTTATAAGGGTGCAAATTTATACTCTCTTTACATACTTTTCTTTTTAAAATTTTTCCTCTTTGATTGGAAAATGATAGTGCTCATAATTAAATATAAAAAAACCACATTTTGCCATTTTGATGGTCATTTTAAGTATAATATCAATCATCACATGTTAGAATCAATATTGTCTTTCCTTCCCTCTGTGCCCAAGTCACGTGTTTCTTCCTTTCTCACGTCCTGAGACTGAAGGCCAGCTGGGGAGCTCTCACTGCTGAGCTTCCTCTGCCACTAAACCTGCGCCAAAGGCTCCTGGCTCAGCACCTAATTTCTCTCGGTTCTTGGAGAGCTTGTGGCTGGTGTTGTTCAACGGGATCGGAGACAGTTACCAAGCTCAGTGTGTGTGGCTTCTTCCCCAATACACTTGTATGTTTCTCACGCCAACAAATGCTTGGTGTGACAACACAAGACTCTGCAAAGCCCTTCGCCTCCTGTGCAGTAACGTCCCTCTACTCATATACTGCTTTTCCCTGGATGTCTCTTTGAAGAACGAGCTTTCTGTTTGATGCTACATCACACAATTACTGGGAATCTCATCTTTAATGTCACTAGCATCAATGAGCTCGGCAGTAGTGTCACCTTAAAGTGTCTAAGATATTGTCTCTGCTGGTTAAAAATTAGGCATTTCCATCACCATTCTTAAGGGATAGATTAAGCAATATTTTAAATTAAATTGGCAGTTACTAAAAAGATGGCCAAGTCCAATGTATAATTCTAAAGAAAATGTAATCTTCCTAAAGTGATAATACTGCTCAGATTTCAGTGTTTATTTAGCTACTTTAGGAATTTTCTTTTTTTCTGAACTTGCGATAATGTCGAAGATTCTAAGATGCCATATTTGGTCCCGCTATGGCGTTTAAAAAGTGTTCTACTCATTTTATGAACGATCGTAACTTCTTAAATATTGTGTTAGTCTGCTAGGGCTTGGCAAAGTACCACGGGCAGGGGACTGAAACAAGAGACATTGATTTTCTCCTAATTGTGGACACTGGGGGCCTGCAGAATTGAGTCTTTATGAGATCTCACTCCTTGCTGATAGACAATCGTCTTCCTGTGTCTTCATAGGGCAGAACGTGTGTATGTCTGTGCCCTAATCTTTTCTTACAAGGGCAGCAATCATATTGGATTCAGATCATGCCTTGAAACCTCATTTTAACTTAATTTCCTCCCTAAGGACCCTACTTCCAAATACAACCCCTTTCTGAGGTCCTGGGCATTACGATTTCAACAGATGATTTTTGAGAGAACACACATCAGCTCATACCAGTCTGTTTCTGCATCCCCCTCAAAAAAATTCATACCCTCCCATGCAAAGTACACGCACTCCATCCCAACATCCAGGACTCTTCTCTCATTCCAGTATCAAGTCTAAGTCCAAAGTCTCATCCAACCATCATCCAAATCAGATGTAGGGGAGAGAAAAGGTATAATTCATCCTGAGATAAAACTCCCCCCTAGCTGTGGAGCTGGGGAACAAGACAAGTCACCTAATTCTAAAATACAGTGTTGGAACAGGCATAGCATAGGCATCCATAATGCTCCAAAAGAGAACAGTATGAGAGAAAAAGAGGTCATGGGTCCCAAGCAACTCGACAACTTAGCAGGGCAAATTCTATTATTTTTTAAGGGCAATCCTCTTGGTCTCCATGCTCTGTTCTCCCAGCACCCACTGGCCTGGTCCTGTCTCCCAAGCCCAGCTGGGCTGCATCCCTGCCCCCTTTGGAACTGAGCAGGAGATAGTTTTGCCCCCCAGGCCTCTGGGGGCTGACCTCCAGGCCACCATTGAGATTATTCCCTTTTATGGAGGGTAACACCGTGCTTCCATCTGCATAGCTCTATGAACCAATCCTGTGCAAGCCCAGAAGCCCGGCAGGCTTCCTTGATTTCATTCATAAACTCAATCAATCAGTAAGGAACAATGAGCCCAAACTTTTTAAACCTTGGGGTTTCGTAGGGGAAATGCATCAAAGAGGTTAAGTCAAGGAGGTTGGTCTAAATATTTGTGGTGCCAAATGGCCCTACTGGGAATTAGGTGTGCCCTCCCACAGACACAGGGATGGGGCCTTAGCTTGACTTATAATTACCTTTCAAAGGAATGACCATCAAACAAAGATTCACCTTTTCTCACGACAAACATTTTCTCTTGACTCTATTTACTGCAAACTTATGGGACGGTAGACAGTAAAATTGACTTTTCCTGGGAAGTTATTAAATCATTGTCATGGAGGGTTGTAAAGAAAGAGTATTGGCAGCTGGAATACTTGGAAGATAATTCTATTTGAAAGTCTCATTTCTTTTTAGTTGAGTTGTTCTTTCTTTGGTGGTGGGGAAATGCAATTATCTAAATCTTCAGAGACTTGAGAGATTGTATCTTTCTTATTTAAGAATGAAATACAAAGATATCAACCCAGAATATATTTCTTTTTTTAGGAAATACTGTAATCCTTCTAGTTTTAAATGAAGTCGGTCAGAATACTTAATGTCGCCTGAAAAAAAAACATCCAATCAGTTAATTCCTTTTTATAGTCATCTTAACCCATTTAAAGAGGCGATAGGAAATTTTATGTAAGAACAAGGCACAAATTTTTCACTAAATAAAGACAGAGATTTATTTCTTCCTTGATTTCTCGGCAGAAAGTACCCAAAAATCCCAAGCAGATGTGAAAATAGGGCCAAAAATATAAATTCTCGAGGTTTCTTCTGTAGGAAATCAGATTATGCCTCCCCAGAATATGCCTCCTTGGCATAAAGATTATTTTGAGCCGCAGGAAAATGAGGATCAACAGATACAGAAAGAAGACTTCTTGGATCTTTCTGTATCTGACTAAAAGTAGAAACTTTTGAAAAATGAAGACTTGCACAAATCCCCTCTCGCAGGGAAATTCTGTGCCTCTGAAGACAGTCTGCACAAACAAATCTTACTAGAACAAGCTTAATCATCTATTCTCCCCCCCCCCATAAATTTATCTTCTCACAGTCTGCTGCCTCTAAAGGTCTAAACCCCTTTTCCTTTGTCCTGTCTTTTCTGCACACTTTACCACCTGTATTAAGATGCTATAGAAGCCAGAGTTCTAACCACCGCTGTGAGTTACTGATCACAGGTTTGCCCACGTATGTTCTGCCTTACGTGCTAATAAACTATGTTGTGTGTGTGTGTGTGTGTGTGTGTGTGTGTGTGTGTGTGTGTGTGTGAAATTCTCTTTTCTTAGTCTAATTTGCAAGGCCCCACAGAGGAACCTAAGAGGTTAGAAGAAAAAGGATTTTTTTTTTCCTCCTCGACACTTCTTTCTCTGGCCTTTGAACCTCATTATCATGATCTGTTACTGCTGCACCTCAGAGTCCCAGATAACATGTGTGAAACATTAACAATTCTACCTTTAATTTCATAATACATTTTGTATTTCATTGTGCAAGAAAACATGTGGAAATGTTGCAATATACAAACAATATATCAACTGGGCAAATGTCTACCGAAAGGGTTCATCTAATGTTCATGCTATAAAATAATCCAAGATATACAATTTTATTTGATGATTTCCAATGAATGGTTCTCTTTTCTATCCAAATTATATGTTATTGCAGAACACTTTAAAGATAGAGTAATTAAAAGTCAATTAAGGTAAAATGCGTCTAAAACTCACCTGTTTGAGATAAACAGAATTAATATTAGTGTATGTTTAGTCTTTTTTCCTACAAATAATTATACACCTGAGAACATATGTATATTAATTCTTAAGTGTGTTTCATATGTAGATTTTCAGAAAAAAAGGAAATAGAACAGGAGAAGTCAGTTTAAAAATAGCTTATATCGATCACCAGTTGGGGTGAAAACTCTGTTGATTTTTTTCAGTTGTGTCTAATAATGGCTACAGGTGTTTGTTCCTGTTAAGTTGTATCGTCCTCTCAGGCATCACCAAATCTGAGGAGGATGCTCTGTTTCCACCTGCCTGGAGGGAAGAATCAAGGAAGATGGGGTCACTGTTGAACTGGTAGTGTTGATCTAAAGAATAATTAATTATGTCGGGGTGGAAACCTTGGTGTTAATTAGTAGAAATGAAGTATGTTCAGTCAGTCAGTTTCAATGGGTGGGCAGTGAAATTCCAGGTGCAGATTGGCAGTCCTGACCCGGAGTGGCGTGAACCAAGGAAAGCCAGCCTTAGGAAAATGTAGCAAAGATCCCAAGTGAAACTAACCTTTGAGTCTCACACCAGTTCCTTAAGAAACAGACCCACTTTGTGGAAATTACAGCATAAAATGTCTTCCTTTACAAACCTCAGGACCCTATTCTGAGACCAGGTCTGGATGAGGACCACCTCAGAAGCATCCAAACATTTTATCCTCAGGAGTAAGGGGCTGGATTCTTGGTGGAAAACTCATGTAACTGGGTCCAATTAGGCCATGGAACTTCTTTTTTCAAACCAAGAGTCATTTCAAAAAGGGAGGGAAGTGTATACACAAAATGTTACGATAACTCACAGAGAAAAAAAATGTGACAATGAGTGTGTATATGTCCATGAATGACTGAAACATTGTGCTGAACACTGGAATTTGACACAACATTGTAAAATGATTATAAATCAATAAAAAATGTTTAAAAAAAGGGAAGGAAGTAAGTTTATCTATTTGGATAAATAAAATAGCCCAAGTGACTCCTTCCACAACTTGGTTAGTCTGTTTTGAGAGGGCCAGACATCTTCAAGAAGGCAAAGAAATGGAGGTAAAATTTGAGGTGCCAGCCATTGGCAGATACAGTGATATCATGATTTCTGTCTCCATGCTCCTTCTTCTGCCCCATTTTGGTCATAACTGATAAGAAATAGGTACTGGAATGATTTCAATTTCAGTGCATTCTCTGCTTTGCATTTGGCAGGCCTATGTATTCATTTCATTTTTCCAATTAACACATTGTTGAGTAGACCTTCTAAAGCAATGACACTCATCTTAGGACAATGATTTTTCCTGAGGTTCAAGATGGTATGAATAAGCTCAAGTTCCTCCCAGACTTGGGTCCAAATTAGTCAGTAATTATTTTTTTAACAATTTTGATATGGAGCTTTGTTTCCTAATTTCACTTGTCAATTCTTTATTTTTACTACTTTTGATATTTGGGGTTTGATTCAAAAGGAGAGGGAAGAAAAACTTCTTTATTTTGTCAGCTTTAAATAGAAGACATGACAGGATTCTTTGTACCATTTAAACTTTTGGAGGAGCACACTTTTTACCTTAGTAACAGCAGACATTCACTGATCGGAGGCATGTCCATAGCTTTCTGACAGGTTGAAAATGCCCTAACTGAGCTGTACTTGTGGCCACAGGAAAACTATTGAGAAACATATTCAGTTAAATATTTTAAAGCACCTTACTTCCTCAAGAAATCTTGAGTAAAACACATCCCAGTGGGGGTCTCTTGGCTTACCTATTAAGTCTATTAATAAATATATAGATTTCAGGACAGAATTGCATTATGGCTACAAGAAGACGGATTGTGGAAGCACAGAATTTCCACTGACATCTGGTTGACCTAATTCTTCTAGTTTATACAAGAAGGAACTGAAGGGAGTTTTCAGGGGCTGAATACCTCTCCAGAATCCATCTCATACTCATTTCTGCGAATTTCATTTTGTTAATGATTTGCAATTGATTAAAATGTTTTCTTAGAGACAACGTTATTACACAGACATTTATTTAGTGTTTTTTTTTCTTTCTGCTAAGTGATCCTTCTTAATTTATTAGATTCATTTTCCCTCAGAAATATAGAAAACTTGTTTTCTCAGAAAATAAGTTAACAGATTTTTTTCCTTCAAAATTGTGTACAGAGCTTATGAATTCCACATTTGTATTTCTAGGCTAAACAGAAATTTAATCCATCACTAAAACACTCTAATAGAAGGCATGTTAACCTTTTACAAGAGTAAGATGTACATCTATAAAACACTGAAAGATTCTCTTGACAGGGTCAAGAATAATAGCATGATTTTTCCAGGGAGTACTAAACATTGAGGTCATAAGAATGTTACCTGATCAAGGATTTGAGACATACCATGGGTTTGTAAAGAGACCTGCAGGTCAGGGTCCAAGGAAACACTCCAGAGCAGACCTCCGATGAGCTGGTTCCACATTTTAGTGTCTCTACCCACAGCATCCCATACCTGGCTCAACATTCGGTATCACTCAGAATGCTTTCTGGTGCAAGTGTTAGAAATCCATATTGAACTACCTGAAGTTTCCAAATGGAACGGTCCAGAAAATAGAATGAAGGTTGTCGTCGTAAGAGTTAGTGTAACTCCCAGGAACCTCAAAAGCAGGAGTCAGAGACTCAAAGGAACAATCACCAACATGACAATGACAAGGATGAATTATGAGTCTTTCCATCAGACATGGAGCTAATGGCCAGATACAAATGAGGACTCCACAGCCCCACTGGTGTTATTGATTCTCACCAAAAGTACATCAATGTCAATTATGTTCAGTTTTAAATAATAAAACATTTCTAAGTCTGTTGCTTGCTTAGGAAATTAAAATAAACTTGATAATTAGCATGTATTATAGTGTAGGCTGACATTGATGTTAACTGAACTGAGTACTTGGTTCCTTGTCTGAAAATTTATTTCAGAAGAGATTAGATACATTGCTTTAGATACAACTAAAAATGGATAAGATTTCAGAATAAAATGACTTTTTTACTATGCTTATGAATTAACAATGGAACACGTATGTTTAGCATTTCTATAGTAACATTAGTTTGACATGTTGCTGGCGAATCCACAACTGAACTACATAGCATATCATCAATAGTTATTCTGGTTACTAAGTTGTCAATCTACCAGAATGGACTCTATTTCAATATTCTAGCATAAACAAATATGAATAAAAGGCAATGAGATATACCATATTCATGGAGAAGGAGATACTATAGGAAATCATAGTTTACAAGACTCAGTGTCATAGGTGTCATTTCTTCCCAAATAATCATAGTGTTTATGCAATCAAAATTACTGTAGGAATGTGTGTGGAACTGTGTGGTGTGTGGTGTGTGGTGTATGGTGTGTATGTGTAGCAGTATAGTGATTCTAAAATATATGAAAATGCAACGAGTGCAAAGAGTCAGTGTCATCTTGGAATGCTATGTTCCCATGAAAACCTGCATGCAAATGGTTATCTCAGCTTTATTCATAATTGTCTCCATCTGAAACAGCCAAAACGTTGTTCAATGCTTGAATAGATTAACTCTGATGCATCCTATTGTGGAGTATTATCCAGGCTAGTGCAATCAAGTCATGAGAACCTTAAATGCATGAATGTTGCTAAATGAAAGAGGCAGGTGGGAAAGGATGATTTTGTATGATTCCATTTATAGGATACTCAGGTAAATGAAAATACTAGAGACTGTAAAAAAATTAGTGATTGTTAAGGGTCTGCAGGGGGATGAATATATGAAGCCCAGGGGATTTTGAGAGCAGTGAAATTATTCTGTACGATACCATACTGATGGATACAAAACATTCTGCCTTTGTCAAAACCCATAGGGTTCTACAGCATGAAGTGTTAACCTTAATGTAGGAAAATTTTAAAAGTTGGGGGATCCTTGGAGAGAATGCAGACCATGACCAGAGGATCCAACTGTAGGCAAAATGTATGAAACTACCACACTGAAAGAGAGGGGGTGAAAGGTACTGACCTAAAGATCTTTGGAAATGAGTGTGAGACGAAAGGGAAAAAGAATTGCACACACACTCCATACTGTGGTTAGTGAAGTTGTCTTCCACAGAGGTGTGTGCAGCCGTCCTGACTCTGCTAGGGACGTATACAGGGTTGCAACAATTAGGTAAGTGGAAGGCAAGTTTCTCACTGTTGGAGTGAGAATTTATAGGAGGAGGAGTCTACAATGACCCATGTGATAATGAATTAGAGTTTAGGTTAATATAGAGATAAATGGTTGCACATAGAAATATTTTACATATATGTTATATACATGAGTTAGTATACACTTACTTATTTTTGCTCTATTAGTTGAGAGGACCTAAAATAAAGGACATTCTAGAAACATCTAGAAGCATCTTGTTTAGGTTAATATAGATACAAATGGTTCTATATAGAAATATTATATATATATATATATATGTATTTTTATACATGGGTTAGTATACACATACATAAATTTTGCTCTATTAGTTGAGAGGACCTAAAATCAAAGACATTCTAGAAACGTCTAGAAGCATGGCTCACACCCAGACCTCGGTTTCTAATACCATTCCCCAATGAGAGAAAGGATGGGTTCAGTAAATACACAAGATGGGCCAGGGGCATATTACTATAATAAACGTCTGTGACTCAACACTGATATAAATTAGCATGTGGGGAACAAGAGATGATTCCATGAAGAATAATTTCAAACAACACAGGCCCTCAAGAAGGGGGTAGATTCCTTCCAAAGTGTACAGGTGGGAAGAGGGAGAAAAGAGTCACTTTACGGTGGGGGAACCTGACATGCAGCACGTCAGCCAGGTGATCAAGGCAAGTCGACCCTCGTAAATCATGTCAATATATCTACCCTTGCAACAGTGCAATGAAAAAGGCACCTTTCCCCTGTGATCTTCCACCCACCAAACCACATCTCCAGGATAAGTGTGAGAGAAACAGACAAATTCTAATAGCGGGCACCTTAAAAAACAAAACGAAACAGAACAAAACAAAAAACCATCTTACCAGTCTTCTTCAAAGCTGTCGAGGTCTCAAAGAACAAGGTCAGTCTGAGAAACGACCACAACCAAGAGTTGCCCAAAGAGATCGGACAGCTAAGGGTGGTGCCATGCATGGATCTTGAAACACTCAAAGGACACTCTGTGAAAGTTAAGATCATCTCAATGAACCTTGGACTTTAGTTAATAATGAGGTATCCATATCGATCCACTCATGGTAACGAACCTGTCTTACATAAGGCATTTGCAAGAGAGGAAGCTGGGTGCCATGTAAACTCATCCAAAATTTAAAGTCTATTAAAAAAAAAAGAAGCATATCCATTGAAGCCTTAATTCTTTTCATTTATTTCACATTATCTTAACAGAACCTTGCTGTGCTTCTAGGAAACCGTGAGGAGATGCCATTAGGAAGTTGATCACCGTGATAGAAGTCCTAGGTCCACTGTTTCTCCCCTTGGTGACTATCTGATATGCATCGTGGGACGCCCCCTGGGGCACTGGTGGTTCCCTAGCAAGGTTATTGACAGGCATTTTCAGACACAGAGCAGAAGGAGGACCCTTGGCACTGCAGAGAGGTCATTTTAAGAGGACGTTTAAATTGTGTTTTATTTTATTCGTAATACTGAACAAATAACTTTTGTAATTTACTTTTTTGAAAAATGTATGAATGTTAATCGGATATAATAATTCTGACTATCTGTGTGAAGGATATTAGTTTTATGGTTTGTGTCTTTTGTGTAGACATATCGTAAGTGCCATAGAGGGCTAATTTAGTCAAGAGAGTCTGTCTACTGATTATGTATAAATGCGTGTATCTACCAGTCTGCGCACCTACCCACCCAACGTCGCCTACATATTTATTTATCTTTCTGTCTATCTATGACAATAACTGAATACCATCTAGTGTAATACTTAAGACAGCAACAAAATAATTAATTGAAAATAAATAAACCCACATTATTGGGTTGTAAGATGAAACGCATATGAATCTATTAAACAAAGTAAATAAAACAGAGGCTTTGGATTTTTATGGCTCTGTGTGGATGAAATTTAGTTTTGATCACATCTCATTTGCCTGATTGAGAAATCATTCTGCCCTGGTGCTGTGTGAAGGCTATCAAATTGCATTCTGCAGAGTGCAGGATAATACATTAGACTTCGTTACTGATTTAATATTGTAAGTTACTTATGTCATGCTGAAACTTCTGAATCATGATTGTGAAAAAATATTTTGTGATAAAAATACAGTTTCAGTTATTTCCACACATTTGCCTGAAACTTAACACATATTTCTAAATCTTTTGCTAAATTGCTCTCCAAGTAAAATATCAAATTTACATTGTTTTCTAGAATATTTGAGTGTCCATGTTTCTCCAGACAAATACATATACTGGAATTGATAATTTTTTTTCACCAGTGCCAATGTGATAAAAGGAATAAAAATTATGTGTGTCTTATGTATGTTTCACATTATTTTATATGTTTATTGGCCATGTACATTTCTTCTTTTGTGAATTGCTTTTTTTTGTGTTAAGGGCTATTTATATGTACAGAATACTTTAGTCCTTAGTCTTTATTTTGCAAGTATTTTTTTTACTGAATTCCCATTTAAATATTTTGTCATAATTCTGATTCTTTTCTATTTCTTTTTTTTTATTGAGTTATAGTCAGTTTACAATGTTGTGTCAGTTTCGGGTGCACAGCACAATTTTTCAGTCATACATGAAAATGCATATATTCATTTTCATATTCTTTTTCACCATGAGCTAATACAAGATCTTGTATATATTTCCGTGTGCTGTACAGTATAAACTTGTTTATCTATCTTTTCTATTTCACTATAAATATTTATTTAATTTAATTCTCTTCCTCCCTCTTTCTTTCTCCCTTCGTTTTGTCTTTCCCTTTGTTTCTTTTCTTTTCTTTTTTACTTTTTTTGGCTTCCTTCTATTAGAGGAGTAATATTTTGAACTGTCAAACCTGTCAATATTTTAATTTAAAAAATTTACTCCTGGAGTCAGACTTGAGAAGTACTCAATCATGTTAAATTATGTAAATATTCCTCCATATTTTATTCAAGTTCTCATATTTTCACGCCGTTGCTTCTTTGTGAATGCATCCTGCTATAAACACCTGCTATATTTTAAGGGATGTCAGTGGTATTAGTAATTTTGGAAACACGGTACTTTCATTTAGGAACATCCTTTCTCTAACCTCTTGAATATGAAAAGGCTTGCAATCAAGCCTGGAAGAACAATTTGAAGCAGTAAGAGAGATAAGTGATCTAGATCATTATTTTTAAATGGAAAGAAAGGGACGATCATTTCTGCAGAGATTACTTTGAAGTATAAGGCTACTTCTAGTGGTCCAACAGGTAGGGATTTATGCCCCAAAGTGATGAAGGAGAAAGGAGCTGATGGAGATGCTAATCTGAATAAAGGATGGGTCCCAGCAGCAAGACAGCAGAGCAGTCTGTGTCTCAGGGGCAGATCACCACCCGGGACTCTGGTTGCTGGAGAACGGACATCATTCTGACGGTAGTGGCAGCTAATGTGCTATTTAAAGCTTATTCTTCTGTGCTGTAATCCCTTCTAACAAACTCAGTTGTTGCGTCAAGGACTATTATACAAGGTGATTAATGCCAGCCTTTGATTAATTCTACCTTGGGCAGCAAAGGAACACATACAAGATAAAGCAGCTGAATGGGTGATGATTAGCTGAGAAAATCTGGAGAAACCTGAAGTCACAGCCTGGACAGAGGTCAGATATGATAATACAGACGTGTACGTATTCTTTGGAAATCTCTTAAGACACCCAAAAAAGAGTTGAATTACTCAGCAGTCAAGCAGGCATTGCTCAAATAGCTGGGAAAAAATGGAAAACTCAGATGGGGGTAAACCTGGACACTATTTCTAACAAGTGATTATAAAAATAAGCCTTTTATAATCTTCATGAGGTTATATTGTCTATGTTACAAGGCGAATTTTAAAACGATTTAATTACATTAAAAACACAGGAGAGATTTGATTGAAAACGTAGTGTATCAAGATTAATTTGGGGATAATTTACCCATTCTCGATATTAATTCTTCCTATAAAAGAACCAGGCAGGCTCTTAGTCAATTCCCTATGTATTTCTGTTTCCCAATGGAATTCCATATTTTCACATAGATCTTCCATAATTAACAATTGTCCCTAATTTTCTGAAATATTTTTGTACTAGCATTAATGGTAATCTTAATTTTTAATCTGCTTTTCCACATATGCTGCAAAGGGTAATTTCTTCTTTTCATTTTGTCATTTTTTAACCTAATTGCATTTTTTTGTTTTTCACTTCCAACGTGTTTTAGTAGATTTGTTTGAATTTTTAGTTAAAGTCCTTCCGGTAGCAAATAATGAGAATGGCGCGTACTCACTTTGGATGAGTACATTTAATTACTTTTTTTTTTCATGCTCTTATTACAGTGGCTGAAATCCAAGAAAAAAGTGTTCTGAAGGAATGATGACAATGAATAAGCTTACCTTTTAAAGAGTTTAATGATGAACTGTTTATTTCTTCAGCTTTTTTTTTATCTTTGCTATTGCCAAAACACCATACTAAGGAAGTGAATATTATTAATATTCATATTGACTTTTTATAAGAGAAGTTAAATTTTCAGTGACTTTCTATGCCTGGTAAACTAAAAAGTTCTAAAAATTATCTCTGTTTTAAATGTATTAATTGATTAATACAGTATGATTACTGTTTCTCTCTTTCAATAAATGTTGTCATCATTTATTATTAATTTAGATGTAGCGAATCCTTCATTACATGGTATGGATTTCATCATATTTTTGGGGTGATTCTTTGTATCATCTGTAGCCAGTAGGACTGTATGAGACTCATAAAATAAATTGAAGAAAATTTCTATTTTTTGAAGTCTAAAAATCGAAGAACATCAAATGACATCTATTATAATGGAAATTATCTGGTCATGGGAATCTTAAATATTTTTCTAGCTCATACCATCTGGCCAGTACTTTTCCAAAACAGTTTTATAACATTTTTTTTTTCAGTCTGTTCAGTTGTTTCAACATCTTGGAATAAATTTAGGAGCCATGCGTTTTTATGGAAACTCACCACAGAAAATCAAAATCTAAAAACATAGCAATGCAGAAGCTAAAATTTTGTAAGCATCAGCTACTGATTATTTCCATAGATTCTGTTTTTTCCTTCATTCAGTATTTTGAGGTTTACTTGTTTTATTTATTTTAATCGAGTCTTTCATTGATCATTAACTGACATTAGATTTTCATTTTGTAGTTCTTAAAATTTTACTCTTATTTCTCTCACTTTTCAAAGTTCATTATTGTTCGGATTTTCAAACCCTCTTAACTAACAATTTAACTCATTTGTTTTATTTATTTTAACTGTGAAAGCCATTTGTATTATAAATATTTCTTTTATACGTCTTTGGCTGAATATCATTTCTCACATTTCACTCTAATTTGTTCTCTGAATGTCAAGAGTTACATTTATTTATGATGGTATTAAATAAACTACATTATTGCTTTTTGCCAACACCTGTGCCTTGAAGACTGCAGTATTGTGTTTCTGAAGTTCCTCAGTATCTCACTATTTATATATAGTACATCCTGTTCTTTTTCCCTTTGTAACTATTGTGTGACTTGAAGCTAAAATCTTCTGAGTGGATGTAGAAAATGAGAGGGACCCTTTTTGAAAGCTGTTCTGTGGGAGATAAATGCAATGCTTTCTGCTCCATTGCAAGGTCTAATTCTCTGATACGAGGTTGGAAGATGGTCACGGATAAAAGGTGCAGGCTGTTTCTCTAGCCTGTAAGGTTCCTTTATTTCAAATGTTCAGAAGTGAGTTAGTTACCAAATATTATTTTCTGTAGCCCACTCTTCTGCCATTAGCATTCATCCTTCCCAAGATCTGATATATCAGAAAGAAAAAGATAATGCCATATGATATCCTTCATACGTGGAATCCAAAAAAAAAAAAAAGACAAATGAACTTAAATATGAAACAGAAAGAGACTCATGGACATAGAATACAGACTTGTGGTTGCCAGGCGGGAGGTGGGTGGGAAGGGACAGACTGGGAGTTCAAGGATTTGTAGATACTGACAGGTGTATGTGAATAGAGAAACAAATTCATACTGTAGAGCACAGGGAAATATATACAAGATCTTGTGGTAGCTCATGATGAAAGAGAATATGAAAATGAACGTATGCATATTCATGTGTGACTGAAGCGTTGTGCTGTGCACCAGAAATGGACACATTGCAAACTGACCAATGCAATGAAAAAAGGGTTTGACGTGTTATTTAAATATAACAATGCTACTTCAACATTTGCTCTTCTTCTTGTGTTTTTTTTTCCCCTTTTTTCATATGGGTGTTAATTTAAACAAGACAAAACAAAACAAATTAAAAAAAAAAGACGGATGAATTAGTGCCATTTAATTAACCAAAATTGCATTCCAAATATCTTCTGGATAGTTAATTTCCCAGCCTTAGCATATACACTGAGACCATGATATTAATTAGAGTTTATGATATTGAGTATTATGTTAATGTCTTTCTGCTTCACTATTTTGGATTGGTACCAGAGATAGAAATCTGAACAAATAATTTCAACTGTACTTATCTGGACTGGGGATTCTGAGATAAATTGATGAAATTCGACTTCTTTTGCATTCGATAGAGTGGAGTTCTGGCCAATTTTTAACAACTGATTGCTGGAAAAAATATATATATATTCTTTTTAATAAAGACGTATAGATGTCAAATATACATTGAGATTATCTACTCTTAGGTTTAAAATTTACATATACTTAAATCTATATATTTGTTATAAATTTTACTAATGTGAAGGTTGACTACCACACCATTTACAAATAAGAACTAAATATTTTTGATTTTTCCACTTATTCCTTGGTTCTCACAAAATGTAGTCACTGATTTTTTTTCTTTTTTTTAACTAATAGACTTTGTTATTTTAGAGCAGTTTCAGGTTCACAATGGAATTAAGCAGAAAATACAGAGAGTTCACACAGAGCCCTCCCCACTCACATGTATATATATATATACTCCCCAGTCATTGAGTTTTGGCAAAATCTTCTATCTGTAGGTAACTTGGGGTTGCAATGAACATAGTGTAGTCCTATAAATGTTGGTCTGCTGCTTTTTTTACACTAAGCACAAAGGCGACAGGAAGAAATAAAGACATGCATATGCTGAGACGATAAAGTATCATTGGTAAAGGCGGGCTCTTTACGAAGATGATACCGATTTTCTCATACCAAAAATAATGTCCTCAATATTTTTATACCACTGATGATGTAACAGCTACAAATACATCACGCTTTTAAACTTAATCTGCATAATCAGTTTTCCATCACTTTTTTCAAGACTGGATAGTCAACAAAACAAAGTATCAAACCCCGAATTTGAGAGGGTTTTGATTTCCATGATGTATTTATTCCTGTTGGAACTAATTTCAGGCCACCAACATGATGGGCAGTAGACACTATAATATATTATTTCCATCTCAAAAGGTTCAATCGTCATGCATAACCTCTACAGCATGCATAATAATAAAACAGAACACGACTAGAAAGAAAACAGCGTGAACATAGATTAATTTATTTGAATATGATTTGTTTCACTCTGTTTCTTTAAATTAATTTTCAATAATGACTAGGTTTAAAATGTGCAGGTAACCTTCCTGAAACTGTAACTATTGCTTGTGTGAGAGTATGTAATTCAGCGAAAACACATCTTTGATTCCATACCTGTCCTGACATCTCAGTTCAAGCAATCACAACCCACACCACCCAATGGTATATTCCCTAATTGCTCTGGATGTGGGTCAGTGTGATTACTTTGATAAAGTAATTCACAATAAGAATAAAATAAATCCTGTTCTTTATTTCATTTATAAAGAAAAGTCATTCACCCACCCAAGTGTTGAACAGCAGACATTTGGGGGAATAATTCTGACAGTAATTTCCTTTTGTCTAGGATAAATCTATGCCAATAAATTATTCTTTAATTTAAAAAAAAGGGCCGCCAACCAGTTTGCCTACATACAGAGAAAATAAAGAACAAGCATTGTTGAGCAACAAATAACATTATCATCACGTAGGTAAGTCTCCTCCCAGTAAACACAAAAGAATAAACATGGAAAGCGTAGCTAGACGTTGTTGGATAAACACGTGGAGATTGACACAAGAGAAGAAATGCAGGTATCATACCTACCAGCCAGGAGCATGTAAGGAGATTATGAATGTAAAAGTGTTGGAGACTTTCAAGTAATAGCCTTGTCTTTTATGTAAAAGCTTACTTTTCTCCTCTTTCCTCTTCCCAGTTAGATGTAAAGCCATGATCGTGCAAAACTCAACCGTGATTTGTCAATTAAATGCAAGTCAAATCTCAGTAAACATGATTACAATTGTATTTCAATAGAACCACGCATATGAGATTCTCCCCACGGCTCATTAACTGACCTAACTAACTCTCAACGTGGGCAACTCTGTTGACGCAAAGGTGGATTTGCCGCCATACTGATACATGCGTTAAGGAAAACTTGTAACGTATGCGTATTGTCAACATTTTTCTTGACATATATTTGGATATAACCAATAAAATAGCATGCTGTTTTCTATGCAACCAGTTTAATTTTGAGAAAACTCTAGATTCAGGAGAGTCAGATAGCTTTGGAGGATTGGTGACACTCTTATTACAGATGGGAAGTAAAAATTGAACACTTAGCTAGAACTTACTGACCCAGAAAGGTCTCTACCAAATTAAAATTGTACTAAGGAATGTACATTTAAAGATTTGCCTATAGAAAGAGATACTCCCCTGTGTTTTTTTTTATTTTCTATTAGTTTGACTTTTTTCCCCCTGATTTTTTTCTTAGAACAGAATCATTCTCCTTCCCTATAACTAAGTTTATGAATTAACCTTAATTGTCAATGAAACTATTTCTTCTGCCTTACAGCAATTTCCTTGCTTCAAGATAGATGTTTTAAATCAACTCTACAAGTTGCATGGACTCCATATACCTTATTTTCAGGATAGCGAATTAAATGTTAATAGGTGGAATGTCTTTCCTACTCTATTCCTACTTGAATGTATCTTTTAATACCATATTTCTTATAAAACATATCTGTCAAATATTTAAATTGGATTATTAATTTATCCTTGTAGCTCAGGGGTACAGTTTAAATTTATATGCAAATGTCACAACTTCTAAAGTTCTGAATTCATCTAGTTTGTTGAAGTGTGACTTTGTATTGAAGACGGTCTGCATATAATTCCTTGAAACAGGAATAACATTCTCTAGTTATCTTAAGTATAATAACTGAACAGGAACCTTTGAATACTCATAAATGTCGAAGACCTATTTTATAATTCCGTCAATGTTTTATACAAGACAGCCTTACAATATGTATTATTCACTTTCAAGTTGATAGCATTTGGTATCAAGATTAATCCAAACAAATACCCCTTTGAACTTATTGTCAAGCACTAATAAAATTACAGTGATAAAATATGCATAAAATAACATCCAAAGGAAAAGACTTCTTCCCCACAATCCTGCTCAGGGAAAAAATATATATACAATTTGATTCAATCTTATTTTGAAATAGTACCAGAAATAATTGTGCATCCTGAGTTAACTTTTTTTTTCTAACAACTATTAATAGAAACACATTCTTCATATGGTACTTAATAGTCTTTTTAGATCTTCAAACAGATGGAGAACCATTAATGCATCTCTTTTGTTAATTTGATCACACTGTACTATTAAATCATCCCTAATGGTTCTGCTTTCCAGACTAAGTACATTCAGATCCTTCTCTTTTTTTTTTTCCATAATAAATTTCTCCTGCAGGTCAAACTGCCTCAACCACTGGGCTATGGAACTGCCCAGGGCAGGTCCTTGGTCTTATTTATCATCACTATGTCTCTCATAGTTCACATCATCGTCTCCAGCAATAGTAGACAATAAACGTTTGTACAAAAGATTTACACATCAAAATTAAAACATTGCTTACTCCCTATTGTTAGAGCAGGCTGACAGCTAGATATGAGCAGAGGAAGGGGGACGCTGGCCACATGGCAGGAATTGGGCAGGAAGGAGGGCCAAATGCAGGAAATCCTACATCACATAAGCACCAGGGGTCCCTGGGCAGAGAAAAAAAAGTAGGAACTCCTAGGCTGATAAGCAGTCACACATTTGGGGGTCACAAGTGTCCTGGAGGCCAAAAAAGAAAGGTGGGAAAAGGCAGGAATCTCCAGTGTCCAAATGTAACCTTTTGCTCATTCTGCCCTCATTTCAATAAAATTATCTTTGCAGATTTGAAGTCCCCATCATGCACCGACACTGGGACACTTCCGATCCAGACTAAATAAGGACAAAAATCCTTCCTCCCTTTGGGAAGGTGGAACTGGGATGATAATCAGGGAATAGGACCCCAAACCCTTCCCTCCCCAGTGAATATTCTGCCCATTCATTTTTACACCCTGTGTAACTAACCAAATAAACACAGGGCAGCTACTCACCTGAGTCTGCCCGCTCCCCTCTTGAGAGTGTGCCGTCCATCCCCTAATAAATGCCCACTTTAGTTTCTTAGTCTCCGTGTCTCATCTCTGAATTCTTTTTATGACAGAAAAAGAACCCAGTCACTGGCAACACTATCATTTACTGAGCAAGGTTTTAAGGATAAACATGACAAAACACTTTCCTTGTCACGGAGGGATTTTTCAGGTATGAACACAGCATGCTTGTAAACAGTGAGTGAACAGAAAAAATACGCAAGTCCAACTGGAGCTGCAGGAGGGAAAAACACTCAATCTGAGGGAGCTGACAATGGCTTTAAGATGAAGAGTAAGGCAGAGTTTCTGAGAAATTGATAGCAGGGAATTCTAGGCAGAGGAATTATAATGTTCAGCAGCCTGGAGATACGGTGTAGGCAGGAGAACCACAGATAGCAGAATATTCCTGGAGATCTAAATTCAGGGGAGTTTATTTGATGTAGATAGGAGTGTGGCATAGAAACACTTAGCTGATCCATTGTTCTCACAGCAGGTGCTGAATAATCTGAAAAATTGCTTAGTTTGTATGTATTTGGTTCTATATTTTCAACTAAGTTATCTGTATACTATTGTAGCATATAAATTCCTGTGGATTTATATTTAGTGTGACTAGGATGTAGAATGAGCCTTCTTTACTATTTTCTGTTTCCAACAATTTGCTCAGTGCAAAGGGTGAAGTGGGCTTGAATTTGAAGAGAATGGCCACATACAAAATGACTTTTGCAGAAAATGAAAGATGTTTAGACAAGCTTATATAACATGGTTGATGGTCAGGACCGAGACCCCAGCTAAGACCAAATGCTGTAAATCTAAAAATACTTCTATCTTAACTCATGCGGTTTTCTCTCTTAGCCCTCAGCAACTTAGGTGCATAAGCTCAAAACGCAGCTGGTGACCTGTACTCTGAGTTGTGGAAATTCTGAATGTTAGCAAGAAAACAGTAGATCATGGTGCCATTGGCTCAAAGCTTCTTGGGAGTGAAAATAAAGTCCTAATTGGGATGTTGTATCTGGTGAACAAAGCAAACCACAGTGTTTACAAACTAGGACATTTAGGAGTTAGAGAGTGGAAAGGAGGAATAATGATTTTAAGAAAACTAGATATTCCAGAATTTGTTTTCAGGGTTAAAGCAAATACTAGCAGGAGAAAGGTCAAAGCTGTGGTCATGAAGGTCAAGGCAAAGTGGATGGAATTTTTGGGTCATCTGAATGAAATAACCCCACGAAATCAGACGTAGGTGTATTACAAGTCTTCAAAGGTGTTCAAGAACTTCACCGTGCTGGGGAATTTTGTTCTGAGGCATAAGAATTCTGTCCCACCAAGGGAACATACTGATACATGGTACACCAGGAAATTCAAAGGGAGAGAAATAGGGGAGACAGAAATGGGGACAGGTGGGGATGAGGGAAAGGGTAGTGCTTGCATTTATTTCTGGAATTATCTAAGCTATTTATATAGCTTCAGGCTGGCGACTGTGAAGTCACTGGGAAGGATTATTTGAATGACTGAACATGAATTTCATCTAAGAATTGTGTCCATTTTGCTTCAGTAAATGCACGATTATATAAGTAATGCATAATAGGGTTGAGATCAATTTCTAAACCTTCAGGATTAAGAAATTCTTCACTTGATTTTTGTTTTCAAGACATCAGACATTAGCTGGTGGTGTTCCATATCATGTGCTCATAAGCTTATGGGACACTTGTATAATCTCCTTGTGAATTGCCTCTTTTTAAAAACGTTTACTCATTGTTAAGGATTCTTTTAGAATTACAATGTTGATGCTTTTGTCACTACTTTCACTGCAAAATATCATGATTTTACCAATATTTTAAATAGAATAAAGAATTAAAAATTTTACAGATTGGTACTTTCTTCTAATAAAATACATGTAATTTAATAAAAAGTAAGAACTGATTGACATACACAACAATCATAATTGAATCACCAAAGAATCACATTGAGCGGAACAAGTCAATCACAAAATGTCACAAACTGCATGATTCTATATACAGCATTCTTGGAATGTCAAAGCTATAGAAAATACTTATGGTTACCAAACGGTAGGGGTAGGATGGGGAAAGTGAGGTAGGTATGATTCTAAATGGGCAACGTCATAAGGGATCCTTGTGGTCATGGAAACGTTCTGTATCTTCACTGTATCAAAGTCAGTATCCTGGTGGTGACAGTATGGTTTAATTTTACACGTTGTTATGTTACCTTAGGAGGAAACTGGGTAAATGATGCCTGGCATATCCACATTCTTTCTTATAACTGAATGCAAATCTATAATTTTCTCAAAAAAATTAAATATTTGTATATATTCAACTAGATAGCTGTTACTTTTTAAATGGCATTATGACCTTGTTCATTTCCTTACACATCCACACCCTCTCAGAATCCTATCAGTGCCTAATTGGCATGAAATATGTTTGTTTTCTGGAATCCATTTTGTGCCTTAGCAGCGACATGACTAGTAAAGAATTCTTAAATATTTCTTTTAAGAAATACGACTTACAGAAAATTAATTAAATGTGTTTGGTATTTATCTCTGTGTAGAATGGAGCTAACTATTTTGTAACGTGAGCTAGTTAAGAAACATGGCATTATTCTTCCCCACAGTCAGCTTATAACTCTCAACTCTTCAATTCTCTGTGGCTCCAATAATCATTCATTTCCTTATTACAAGCTGAGCTGAACAGTTTGCCATACATTAATAAAAAGATAACAGTAATGATACAGCATTTAAGGATGCATAACTATGTAATTAATTTTGAATTGTTTGCACAACAGAGAGATAATGATGTTATATTCATTGGGGAAATAAAAATAATGGCTGTCTCTTAATTACCTTAGTGGTTTTATAAATGCTTGCAGTGTCTTTTAAATTAATAGACTGATATATAAAATATTTTCACATTTTTATTGTAGTAGAAATAAGTATTAAAAATAATCTAGAAATTAAAAGGATCAAGAAGGTCCTATGTTATAGTTGTTGGTTTTGAGCTAAAATATCAGTATACCTGATTAAGATGATAGCTAAGTCCTTGGCTTATTTTTTTCCCAAATTCCTACTAAAACACTCTTTAAAATTTGAATGGAGGAGATGAAAAACTCTAACAGCAAAACAAAGTATCAATCAATTGATAAACTGAGCAAACTTCCCATAAACTTGTGGCATGTTTAATTGAAAATAAAATCACAGGCAAGTGATGCTGACAAAATTTTTGCCTCCTAGGAGTAAACACAGTGAACACATACTTCAGTACTCTCCTCACCAACCTGTGTGTTCAGAGAATAGGGTGTGTTCCATCCAGGAAACCTGAAAAGAAGATGAATACTGTCTTTTGAGTATCCACTCACTCTTAAAATACTGTCTTGCTTCCTTCATAGACAAAATTACAAATCCTCTGAAAATACATGCTCTCCAGTATTCACAGATACACTATTTGCAATAGCCAAGACGTGGAAACAATCTAAATGTTGATCGACAGATGACTGGATAAAGAATCTGTGGTATATTTATATAGTGGAATACTACTCAGCCATAAAAAGGAATAAAATAATGCCATTTGCAGCAACATGGATGGACCTAGAGATTCTCATTCTAAGTGAAGAAAGCCAGAAAGAGAAAGAATATTACCATATGACATCACTCATATTTGGAATCAGAAAGAAAGAAAAAAAGAAGAAAGAAGAAAGAAAAGGAAAAAGTGGATGCAAGTGAATTCATCTACAAAACAGAAATAGACTCGCAGACATAGTAAACAATCTTATGGTTATCAGGGGAAAGAGGGTGGGAAGGGATAAATCTAGGAGTTTGAGATTGCCAAATGATAACCATTATATACAAAAATAGATTTAAAAAAACAAAATTTCTTCTGTAGAGCATAGGGAACTATATTCAATATCTTGTATTACATTTAATGAAAAAATATAAAAATGAATATATATATATATATATATATATATATGCATGACTGGGACATTATGCTACACACTAGAAATTGACACATTGTAACTGACTACACTGCAATAATAATAGTTTTAAAATCCTCTGAAAATAATGGGCTTGAGAAGTAGGCTTCCAAAATGGAACACGTTGTGGAGGAATCACGAGGAAAAAGATTGGTATCTGGGTTTGTTGGGAATAACTTTCCAGAAACAGCCTCAAAGTTTTCAAGGCTACTAAATGTAGGCATGTGGAGGCCTCAGCCCAGTGGCTCCATCAGAGATTTGGTGGACGTATGAGCCCCTGGAAGTGCGGTCAAGTCATTATACTCACTCCCACTCTTAATCTCTTTAAGTCAGAGGGATAAAGACTCAATACCAAAGCGGAGCTTCCTTCCCCTCCCTTTGCATATTCTTGTGAGTATAAAAGCATGTTAAGAACAATTATAAAAGAATCCACATAAACCAAAATTCAGTAAACAAAGACAAAATCATATAATAGGTTTTACCAGTATTGCTGGGGAAAAAAGGGGGGATTAATGTCACAAAGAAGCCAAATCACTTGAGGACTATTCAGACAGCAGGATGCAGTTGAGAAAAAAGGTGACAAACATCACAGAGGTTACGCACAACAGCTACGTGCAAAGAAAACAGAGCAGAAATCTTGAGAAGAATGACTGAGGTGGAGTGAAGGAAAACTGAGGACAGCAAGAAGGTTTCCAAGGAAGAGTTTAGCCTTACCTTTAGGAAGTGTAATGGAAAATTCTGATTCAGCACAGCCGCAAAGCAGATCAAAGTCTTAAAATACCAATGGTACACAAATAAATTGTAACGCTTGATGAAAGGAGAGTCCAGCCAAGATATCAATGTGATTTGCAACATCTCCAAAATGATTCCAAAATTTACCCAAGAAAAAGTGCATGAAAAAAATTCTGAACTGAAAACCAGCCTATATGATGAATATTTCACTTTGGTGTTTCATGATGTTTATTGAAACATGAAATGAGTTTTTACGAATAAGGCAAAAATACTCAACGTTTAGTGTAACTTTAGATTTATTAAGCAGGTCATTTGAATACCCCTCCAATTAGAAGACTCGCACACATACACACACAATGCAATATTCAATATTACACAGGAATCTTTTAAAAATGGGGTAAGCTTTTTGTATAGTTTTTTAAGGTTTAGGTTATATTATTATTTTATTTAGTCTCATTGATTATTTTTCATGGCTTACTATATTTTTGTCTACCGATTCCTTTTAACTTTGTACATTTTAAATATATGTACAAAACAAAAACACCGAGCTTAAAGAATTACAATAAATGACCCATTTAATTCCCCTTCAGGATAAGAAATAGAAGTTACCAGCACATCTGAAGCCCACAATGTATATATACTCTGGTAATCATGGTTCTCTCTCTTGTTTCATTAAGACAATTATTATTTTTATTTTTTAGAAGTGGCGTGTATTTTTTGAAGCTGAATTATTTTTGTGTTCATATGTATACACTGTCATTTAAAGTTTTGTTTTTAAACTATGTGTACCTGGATATATTCAGTTTATTCTGGTGTATCTGGTTTTTTACTCAACGTAATGTCTTAAGTTCCAGAGTGTATGATACATAGAAAAGTAGTTGAAAGAGTAAATCTTAAACATTCTCATCAAATATTGTTTTCCTTCATTCTTTTCTTCCTTCTTTTCTTTTTATTGTATCCAAGGGAGAAGTTTTTATTAAAACTCATTTCATGTTTCAATAAACATCATGAAACACCAAAGTGAGTGAACTTGTGGTTTTAGTTATTTCATAATATGTGTAAATTAAACCACTAGGCTTTACACCTTAATCTTATTAAGTGATGGATGTCAATTGTCTCAATAAAACAGAAAGAACAAACAAACGAATAAATGATATGCCTAAGAATACAAAAAATAATTAAACTTTCCTTCCAAATAATGATCTTTTTAAAGACAGAACACAAGAGAAACTATAGAAATCAAAACAATTCAAAATAATCAGAGTTAAGTAACATTGTTGAATGTATAGCAGTGAAAAAATCAACTTTGTAGGAACCAAGAACAAACAAATAGGGCAACGTTAATATTATGGAAGCCTTAATCCCAATTTCAAGCAAACTAGGATTTTTAAGAATGAATCCAATGAATGAGGTTAAAGAACACTAAGGAAAGAATATAAAATATTATTTAAGGACATAAAGAAAGACTAACTAAAGGGAGACATAAATTATATCCACTAAAGGAAAAATTGTGTAATAGAAGAGTTAAATTCTTCCCAAAATGTATGGAAAAGTCAACCAAAATTTTTAGAGGACTATTTTTTTCTATATAACTTTACAAACCACTTTTTATATATTCAGTCTTGATGACAGTGTAGTCGAAAAAAATTTTTAAATGAAGAGAATTTATCTTACCATGTATAAAGCCTTAAAAATAAAACAGATTATTTTTGATACAAAAATGTACTGTTAGACCAACCAAAACTATTGAACCTAGGAAAAAATCAGCATCTATATGGGAACTTGAAATACGATAAAAAATAATATTATAATGAGCAGGAAATTATATTAAAAAGCTTGAATCCTTGACATATACTAAAAATATAAAAAGAAATATTATAGAACAGATTTTCTTAAGTTTTTTTAAATATTAAAAGGATTTTGATATTCTATTCCTACTTTAAATTTTTTAAGTAGTTGAAAAGTAATACTTCAATCAAAGCTTAGAGGGTCACAAGGTATGAAATTTCCAACCTGATTGACATTTGAAAATAAAGCTGTTCAATTTCTCCTTGAAATTTTTACAAAAGAGTCTAAACATTACAATGATTTGCTACCCTCCATCACTTGGAAGCATTTCTTTGTAAGAAATTTTACACTGTATCTTTTTTCCTCTAATGTGATCCAACTTCATTGCTCCCACAGAATTTTACCCTCATATATTTTATACTTGAAATTATTTCATTAACCTCTTCATTATGTCTCTACTATGAAGTCATCTATGAAAATTGATTTTTAGAAGTCTCTGCAATTGTGTTTCCAAGTTAATAAATAGTGGGTTGATTTAACATAATGACTATTATCAAAGGTTGATCAAACTATAGAAATACATTATAAATTTTAGTAAATCTTAAACGTAAAAATAGAAACATCGTGTAACTCTATCTGCGTATCTCAATGGGGAGCAGCATAATTTATTTCACATCGTGTTCCTGTGCCTCTAATGAGCACTTCTTATGCTTGCGTGAGTGGGCATTCAGCATCATTTCTTTATAGATAACCTTGTATCTATGTTCACACAGATTAATAAATGAGCAATGAATGCACAGGTGAGGAATTCTGTCATTAAATTCTTTGACTTCCTGCTGAGTCATATGCCAAAAATTACACAGCAGTTAATCATCAGTCATTACTTTTAGTAACTGAATAGCTGACAGCTTGGTTTCCTATGATGGTGGTTTCTACACTTTCTTAAAATTTATATCTCTTCTAAAAGGAGATAAAGTCTGAAGCATAAACAAAGTACAGAGGGAAGGAAAAGCAAAAGAAAAGGAAGGAGGACGAAGACATAGAGGAAGAGTTGAGTTTTTAAATATCTTCAACAGATAAATGAAATAATTACATATGGGAACTTAGAAGAAAAAAAAATAAAGTGCATCATACACATAAGCGCAGCATGTATATGCAGAAAGATAAGGAAATGCTATATGCTATCCACAGCATGAAAAATGAGGCTAATATTGAGTTATGTCACAATACATGTTCATGGAAAAGTGGAAAAGTCAAAGGTAAGCAGAATGGAAAAGAAAACGTTTTCTTTGTTTCTTTGTTTAAAGCTGCAAAGTCACAGATGGTCAAAGCAGGGAAACTTTTTCCATATAAACAAGAACGTGGAATTATCCTGCAAAATAATTACATTGTCATGGACAATCTCAGTGCTTTGTCCTAACTCTCCATACAAGCATTGTAACATCATTTTAATTTGTTATTTCAAAGTATTCTGTTGAGTGGTATGTGTATAAAACACCATTTTACCATGGTCAGAAGTGGATAGGAATTGTTCAAAAGATTTTAGTGAGAAAAATGGAGCAGAAGAGTTGGCACACATAAAACTGTGACCTTTGAAATATCCTGAGAGATACTCGAAAACTCATTCCCTTAAGAGCTTCTGAGAAGATGGGTTTGCCTGACTAATTCTCGTCCCCTACTGCGTCTGTGTGCTATTAAGTATTTTTCTCAGAATAAAAACAATCATCAGGGTTATTGGCTATGCTAGACTGCAGAAAATAAGGCCATTAAAAATAACTAACTGTTTCTTTGCATTTCTGTGAGCGGGAGGGGGTGGATGTCCAGCTTCAGCTTTTGGGTGGATCAGATGCTTTTAAGCCTCATTTCATAAACAGGACAGATTAACTATCCTCATAAATGCTGAAGTAAGTTTCATAAACATAAATGAACAGCTGGTTTACCAATTTTCACAGTCTGATCGCTCTCCAGTTTTACTCAGTGAAGCATAAACTGTAGGCTCAGACACTGTACTGAGCAGAGACAGGGACATCCAGTTCAGGTGACTATGATGGTGGCTTCTGTGATGACATGTTAGAGGCACAGGTCTTCTCTGGAACTGGATATTGTGTATATTATTGAAGGCTTTTTTTTTAATATACTTTAACATGTAACTAGATCATTACATCATGAAACAGAAAAGGTAAAGCACTTAGAAACTTTGTTTGCTTAATCGCTAAGTGTGCTTTAAAGAACAGAAAACAACTCTGATTCTTTTTCAGATGCTAGCAGTGTTCAGAAGGGGCTCTTTCTAGTCCTGAAATTCTTTATTCTACAGTAAACTCCGAAGAATGTGACAAATATGGCACCTGCCACTAGAACATTGGGTTTCAAGTCCATAAGAGGCTGAGGTTGGTCCACAGAAAAAAGAACTTCAAATACATCACAATTTGACAATTTTTCTGTTTATATTTATTTTCAGGGGTGATAGCCCTGTTAAATTCCCAGGTTCTAATTGCTCCACTGTGCTGTATCTATAATAAAAGTTAAGTGTAACCATGAATTTTGTTACTTTGAGGCAGGAAGCCCCATAAACAGACCAGCAGGACCCCCAAGCAGGGCCACTGCTCTCCTTCCGGCACCACCCGGCTCCTGGCCCAGCGGCTCTGTCTCACTTTTTGCCTCTGAAACGGCTTACTTACCCCTGAAGTTCTATTGGTTCCCTGAGCTCACACCTGATTGGTTATTTCCTTCACCCCTGATTGGCTATTACTCTCACTTCTGATTGGTCCACTTCCCTAACTTCTGATTGGTCCATTTGTAGTACTTCATTTGCATGGAATTCACTTCTGATTGGTTATTTTGCTCACTCCTGATTGGTCCATTCCCCTCACTCCTGATTGGTGTATTTCTACAAAGCTTTTTCCTGGTTGGTCAACTTCTGTTATACTCTATTTGCATATGATGTTGCAAAGTGTAAACTGGCACCTATAAAGGCCTGTGTAAACCCACAGACGGGGTCCAGAGCTTGGAGTGTTAACTCCTCTGGGCCCGCTGGGGTGAAAAACCTGAGTTCTCCAACCCTCCCAGTGCTGCTTGGGCTCTCTCCTGGATCTAGGTTGCTGTCACAGCTGAGCTGTAACACGTTTTTCCACAACATGACCATAATCGTGGACTACTTTATACACATTCTACCTCTAGTAAATGATGCTCAAGGAAAATGTCTGAAATTAAAGACTGAAATTATTTTTTCCATCTATAACATCATATATTGAATGTGATAGAAAATAAATACATGATATAACATTTTAATGTATTTATTATTTGAGGTTATTCCTTCATCCCATTAATCATGCCGCTTCGCTATTAGGGTGAGTATGAGTCAGTGTGCACAGTTGAAGTGGCTGTTGTGTAGTGTAAAGCAGTTTGTTGAGAATAGGAGAGGTTAGATTCAGGTAGGATGAAAGGATTGTCACATTCATATTGCTTAGAGTTCTGAGTGGTTATTTGGGTTATTTGTGAATCTGGCTTGGAAATTACAGAGAACATATTGCTCACAGTTGGATGTCTTGGCTTAGGAAAAAAGCAGATCAATTATACAATCTACAGAAATAGGATGTATGATCCAAGATATGATTAAACTACAAAGTCCATCCCTGCATACAGGATTTAGTCTAAAGAGGTGGTCCACATAAGCAAGGTGGTCCACATAATCAAGGTAGCATAAAAGAATACAGAACAGACCAGTTGAAAACTGAACCTGGATTTGTAAATTATAGCACCATGGACTTCTTACTTTTGGTGCTGGCCATACACGTTATGTTAGATTACCCCTCCCTCTGATAAACTGCAGTTGTACCTTCTTGAAAAATGACTACATGAAAATGCTGGAAAGCTAAAAGCGCATGTAGGAACCAAAAGGGAGTAGCAACTTAAAGGAATGGCACTAAGAATAGTGTTTGTGTGGTTTCCACCAGCTCTCCCAGTATGCTTAGCAAGCAATTATGTAAAAAGATCTCAGTCTTACTGGCTTCAGAAGTCAGAGAACAAAGTTTGGGCTGCCAGAATCACAGGAACATAATAGCAGAAATTCAAAATGATGGTGTCACAAGAGGAAGCCCAAAGTTCATATATAAACTCCATCAAAATATTTGGCTGACTTTTAAACACTACCTATATGGGAATAAAGTCACAAGTGGAAAAATTAGAAACTGAAATAATTTGTCTGTGACCGCTGCAAAAGACGTGGAGTTTGGATTTACCTTTGAATCAAATTAACTCCATGTCGAAACAAAAATCAATGCTATTCAAGAGAAGATAATGAAATCCATAGTCTACAACATATAATTCACAAATTTCAGTATATAATACAAATCAATAGACAAGCTAAAAATCTAGAAAATGTGACCAACTGTCAGAAGAGAGAGCAGTGAATATAAATTAAACATTAAATAGTGTGCATGTTGAAATAAGCAGAAAAGAATGTCTAAAAAGCTATTAAAATTATGTTTAAGGTTCTTTAAAATATATGGACATGAAGAATGAATGCATAGAGAAATCAACAGAGAGATATAAACCATAAAAAACAGCCAAGTGGAAGTTTTAGAACTTAATAATTTTAAATGACAAAGTTACTGGACAGACAAAATCACATTGGAGATGGAATAAGAAAGGGTTAGCGAACTTGAAGAAATGTTCATAGAAATTAACCAATTTGAAAAATGGAGGCAGAAACATAGTGATTTGTGTAATAATGTCAAGGGCTCAAACTGTCCATCATGCATGTAATTAAAGTCTCAGTAGATAGAGATAAAGTCAGTTAGAAAAATAATTGTAGCAATAACAGCAGAAAAATTCCAAAACGATTGAAAATCCTCAGACTACAGATATAGATGCTCAACAAACCCCAAGGATGATAAACAAAAAGAAAGTCACACCTACAAGCATCATATTAACGTGGCTGAAAAACAAAAAAAAAGAAATCAATAAATTGATAATTATATTTGGCTATTTCAAAAGCCTGTACTCAATAATTAATCGAAAAAATAGGCAGAAATCAGCCAGAGTATGGTAGACTTCAAAATACTACTAACTAACTTGCCCTGATTGATGCCTATGGGACAGTCCACCTCCTAATGGTAGTATATACGTTCTTCTCTAGGGTACATGAACATTTACCAAAATAGACCATAGTGTGGCCATAAAGCAAGTTTTAATAAATTTGATGTCGGTTTTTCTGGCTGAATAGAATTCCATTGTATAAATATAATGCCATTTGCAGCAACATGGATGCTCCTGGAGAATGTCATTCTAAGTGAAGTAAGCCAGAAAGAGAAAGAAAAATACCATATGAGATCGCTCATATGTGGAATCTAAAAAACAAAAATGAAAACAAACAAACAAACAAAAACAAAGCATAAATACAGGACAGAAATAGACTCACAGACAGAGAATACAGACTTGTGGTTACCAGGCGGGTGGAGGGTGGGAAGGGATAGACTGGGATTTTAAAATTGTAGAATAAATAAACAAGATTACACTGTATAGCACAGGGAAATATACACAAAATATTCTGATAACTCACAGAGAAAAAAATGTGACAATGAGTGTGTATATGTCCATGAATGACTGAAAAATTGTGCTGAACCCTGGAATTTGACACAACATTGTAAAATGATTATAAATCAATAAAAAATGTTAAATAAATAAATAAATAAATTTGAAAGTATTCAGGTCCTACAAGATACGTCCTCTTGGTCACAAACAAGTTAAATAAATAACAGAAATACCTTTGGTAAATTTCTCTATATTGTTCAGTAATTGATGCATTTGTAAATAACCTATCAATCAAATAATAAATGAAAAAACAATTTGAAAAAGTTTGAACTGAATTAAAATTAAAATACTAATCATAGTTTATAGGATACAGCTAAAGACATTCTTAGGGGGAAATTTATAGCAGTAAATACCTATTTTGGTAAAACAAAAAGAATGAAAAAGAATGGGCCTTAGATTGTACCTTAAGAAACTAGGTTAAAAAAAAAAAGACTAAACCTAGAGCTGGCAGAAGATAGGAAATAATGCATGTAAGAGTGAAAATTAATGTAGTTAAAATATGAAGCAGGAAAACAATATTAGTGGTTCAACACTGGTTCTTTGAAAAAGATCAACGAAACATATAGGTTTAACTTCACTAGCCAAGAATTAAAGAGCAAGTACACAAATTAACACAATCAGGAATGAAAGAGAGATGTCAATATTGACACTACAGAAACTGAGATGATTAGAAGGGAATACTATGAATGGCATTATGCTAGCAAAGTTGTTGTTAGATGAAATGAACACATTTCTACAGAAACACAAATTATCGTGCCTCAAGGAGACGAAGAAGAGCTGATTATATTTACAACACTATAGAGAAATTATTACTTAAAAGTCTTACACTCGATTTCTTCCAAGGTAGAGTCCAGGTCCAAATGTTTTAACTTGTAAAGTCCATCAAAAATTTGTAGAGGAAAATAATACCATTCTCCACAGACTCTTCTACAAAATAGACACTGAAAACACGCTTCCCAATTTATTCTCTGAGAATAGTATTACCCTGACATCAAAGCCAGACAAATACTTCAGAGAGAAAGAAAACTACAGATGACCACAAAATAATTAGCAAAACAACACAAAAGGATTATATACACAACATGTACCAACACACAAAAAAGGATTATGGACCATAACAAATTTGGATATTTCTCAGGAATGCAAGGTTGGATGGACCTCAAAAATAAATTCATATCACATGTCACAGTAAGAAAACAAATGACAAAAACCACATTATCACCTCAACAGATGCAGAAAAATACATTTGACAAATCTAATATTCACTTATGATGAAACCTGTCAAAAACCTTGGAATAGAAGAGAAATTCTTCAGCTGGATAAATGCCCTCTTAAAAACAAAATCCTATAGCTTACAGAAAGGAATTAAAGGAGATCTAACTAAATTGATACAGTTTCCATTTTTATCAATTAGAAGAACCCATATAGTTAAAATGGAAATTCTCTCAAATTAATCTATAAATTACTATCTGACAAAATCCCAGACCAGTTTTGTTTTGTTTGTTTTTTTGTTTTTACAGAAATTGATTGATTCTAAAATCATTCAGAAATGCAAACAATTCAAAACAGTCAAAATAATGTTGAAACTACTTGAAAAGTTGTAGGACCAGTCCTTTTTGGTTTTAAAACTTACTGCAAAGCTACAGCTATCAAGAAGTGTAGTACTAGCAAAGGAATAGACATGCAACTCAATGGAACACACATGAACGTCCAAAAATAATGCTTCATTATGATCAACAGATTTTCAACAGATACCAAGGCAATTCAATAGGGAAATGGAGCTAGGACAGTTGGATATCCACCTGCAAAAAGTAATATTTAGACTACAGATCAACAAACTACCCCCACAAAGTAAATCCAGTCTGCTGCCTCCTTTTGCAAATAAAGCTTTATTGAAACACAGTCATGTCCATTTGTTCACATGTTGTCTATGACTGCTTCACAGTACAGCAGCACAGTTGAGTAGCTGAGACAGATGATGCACAGCCCACAAAGTCTAATGGCCCCATATAGAAAGTTTCCCAACCCCAAACTGAGATCCCTCCTCCATAACATACAAAAAAAATAGCAAAATGGATAATATATCTAATTGCAATAAATAAAACTATTCAACTCCTCAAAGAAGACATAGGAGTAAATCCTCATAACCTTGGATTGGGTAATTATTTCTAAATAAGTCTTCAAAAGCATAGGCTACAAAAGAGGAAAAAAGGGTAAATTGAACTACCTCAAAAAACGTGTATGTTTTTCCAAAAATGTTATTAAGAAAATGAAAAGACAAGCCATGGTCAGAGACAGAATAATTGCAGATAGTATATCTAATAAAGGCCTTGTATCCAGGGTATATAATAAACTCTTTCAACTCAATAATAAGACAAATAATCCAATTTTTAAACTGTAGGGACCATTGGATGTATCATTTAGGTTTTTTTTGAGGGGGAGAAGATAATTAGGTTTATTTATATTTAGATGGGGTACTGGGGATTGAACCCAGGACCTTGTGCATGCTAAACTAAGCACACACTCTACCACTTGAGCTCTACCCTCCCCCGAAAATAATCCAATTTTTAAATGAGCGAAACATTTAAATAAACATTTCACCAAAGTTGACATACAAATGGTCAATAAGCAGATAAAAGTATATCAACATTATTAGTCATCATGGGAATGCAAATTATAATTACATACAATTGTTACTTTAAATATATTACAATGGCTATAATAAAAATGACAAGAATGGTTATTAGTGAGGATGTGGATAAAGTGGAAAGCTCATACATGGCTGGTGGGAATGTAAAACTGTTTAGCCATTATGGAAAACATCTTGTCAATTCTTTATGAATTTAGCTATACATCTATAAAGATAGCAATCTCATGCCCAGATACTTACAAAAGTAAAATGAAAACCTATGCTCACATAAAAGATACTCATTAGTTTTGGTGGAAGATTTATTTAAAATCACCAAAAGCTGGAAATAATCTAAACATCCCCTTAGCTGGGGAATTGATAAGGTATTAAACATACATGCAATGGAATATTACTCAGCCATAAAAAGTTGCAAACTATTGGTACATGCAGTCCCACTCATGCTTATCTTCAAACTGCATCATTCTGCTCATATGACATTCTGGAAAAGTCAATATTGTAGGAGTAAAATATAGATCAGAGTTTATGATGGGTTAAGGATGGAGGGTAGATACAAAGAGGTAATATAAAGAATCTGGAGGAGAATGATGAAACTGTATTTTGGCTGTTATGGTTGGTTTATAATATTATGCATTTTTCAAAACTGGTACAAAAAATGGATTTGTCCATGTATAAATTATAAAATACATTTTAAACAGGAAACAAAAGCTAGAGAAATTTAAATTAGAAGGCTAGGAAACTAGATGTCTAAACCAGAAGAAGGCAGGAAATACAGGAACAGAGGAACAAAAAAAGAGAAAATTATAGAGACAACCAGCAAAATGATAGACATAAATCCAAACACATCAATAAATTAAATATTAATAGACTAGACACTCCAATGATACTGAGATTGTCAGCACAATTTGTTGAAGAGACTATTCTTCCCTGTTGTGTATTCGTAGCATCCTTGTTAAAGATCAATTGATCATACAGATATGGATTTATTTCTTGGTTCTCCATTGGCCAATATGTCTTTCTCTCTTCTGTTCCACTGGACAATATGTCTGTCTTTATGACAGTACCAAACTGATTTAATTTTTGTAGCTTTGTGATATATTTTGGAATCTAGAAGTGTGATGCATCAAGTTTTGTTGTTCTTGTCAAGATTGTTTCGGCCATTCAGGATTTTTTTTTTGATTCCATATGGATTTTATAATTATTTTTCAATTTCTGCAAAATAAAAAAAAAACAGCAATTGGGATTTTGAAAAAAATGTTACTGAATCTATACATTGCTTTGGATAGTATGTACATTTTAACAATATGGAATCTTCCAATCCATGAACATGGGATATCTTTCCATTTATTTGCATCTTTAATTTCTTTCAGAAATGCTTTTAGTATGTAAGTCTGTTACTTCTTTAGTTAAATTTATGCCTTATATTTTATTCTTTTAATGCCATCCTAAATAAGATTGTATTTGTAATTGCCTTTCAGGTAAAAAGCTAGATATTAAAATACAAAACAATGAAATTGGACCCTTATCTCATACCATAGACAAAAATCAACCCAAAATGGATTAAAAATTTGAGTTTAAGACACGAAACTGTAAAACTCCTAGAAGAAAAAAATAGGGGAAAAGATCCTTGACATTGGCCCTGGCAACAATTTCATGGGTATGACCCAAAGGTACAAACAACAAAAGCAAAATTAGTCAGATGGGACTACATCAAACTTAAAATTGGTTGCACAGAAAAGGATACAATCAAGAGTTAAAAGGCAACCAAACCAATAAAATAGGTGGAAATATTTACAACTATTATATTTGATAAGAGGTTAATTTTGAAAATATATAAGAAACCACTACAACACAACAGCAGATAAACAAAAAGAAAAATGGGCTAAAGACTTAAATAGACATTTTTTTTCCAAAGAAGATATACAAGTGGTCAATAGGTGTATGAAGAAATGTTCAACATCTAATCATCAGGGAAATACAAGCCATAACCATAATGAGATATCACGTCACACCTGCTAGGGGAGATATTAGAAACAATGGACAAAAGATAGAAAGTGTTGGTGAGGAGGGGGAAATTGGAACCCTTGTACTGTTTTGGTGGAAATCTAAACCAATACAGCCAACCTGGGAAACAGTATAAAGTTTTCTCAGAAAAATTGAAAATAGAACTTCTGTATGATCTAGCAACCCCACTTCTTGTTATCTGTTCAAAATGATTGATGTTGGCATCTCAAACTGATAGTGCCAAGCCCATGTTTATGGCAGCATTGTTCTTGATGGTCAAGACGTGAAAATGACTTAAATGCCCATCAACAGATGATTGGAAAATGTGGTGCATACATACAATGGACTGTTATTCAGTATTACAAGAGAAGGAAATCAATGTATGACAACATGGATGAAGCTGGGGGACATTCTGCTAATTAAAACATTCCAGTAACAGAAGGACCAACATTGCATGACCCCACTTATGAGAAGTGTCTAAAATAATCTGACTCATAGAAGCAAAGAATAGAATGCAGTGTGACAACCTCCAAGAGTACTCACACCATTGTCTCTGAAGGAAGCTCTAAGTTTCCACACTGATCTGAAATTCATTAATTGCTTTTCTCTTTGAGTCATTCTCTACCTAATTAGTGAATTTCCAAAGACCGTCCCCTATGGGTAGAAAAAAAAGTCAGGAATCCCTTTAAGAAAGCAATCCAACAGGAAAACAAGAGGGGCATTAGGATGTTGGTTTCCTTGCCCTGATACTTGCACTGTGGCCATGTAGAGGGTGATGGGAGAAGTGTATACATCAACTCTCTGAACTTCCACCTGCCATATATTTTGCATAATTGAAAATTATTTCTAAGTAAATGTCTTAAACAATCTGATTCCCTAGTGCCATGAGTGGGTGCTATTCTCAAGAAGTATCTGAGTACTCTTGTGGGTTATTAATATCTCCATTATGTCAGCATTTGTTGTCTTCTGTATGGTTCATGCGCTCTCCTTAAAAATAGACTTACCATATGATCCAGCATTCCTACTTCTGGACATATACCCAGAGGGAGCTCTTATTCAAAAAGACAGCTGCACCCCAATGTTCATAGAAGCACTATTTACAATAGCCAAGACATGGAAACGATCCAAATGTCCATCGACAGATGACTGGATAAAGAAGCTGTGGTATATTTATACAATGAAATACTACACAGCCATGAAAAATATATTAATGACATCTGCAGAACATAGATGGACCTGGAGGTCATTATTCTAATTAAAATAAGCCAGAAAGAGAAAGAAAAATACCATATGATATCACTTATATGTGGAATCTTAAAAAAAAACACAGAGAGTGAGAGAAAAGAGGACGCTAATAAACTCATCTACAAAACAGAGACAGACTTGCAGACATAATAATGTTATGGTTACCAGGGAGAGGAGGTGGGAAGGGATAAATTTGGAGTCTGAGATTTGCAAATGTTAGCCACTATTTATAAAAATAGATAAAAAAATTAAATGTCTTCTGTGTAGCACAGGGAACTGTATTCAATATCTTGTAATAACCTATAATGAAAAAGGATATGAAAATGAATATATGTATATATGTATATGCATGACTGAGACATTGTGCTGTACACCAGAAATTAATATAAAATTGTAACTGACTATAGTTCAATTTTCTAAAAAAGGAATAGAGGTCTTTATTGATCATTTGGTGTTCGAAATTTTGAAATTCTTCTTTAGAAGAAAAAAATATTCACTCAATTGGCAAGTTCCCTACGGTAGCTGTTGTAGGAATCTGTTATGTTGCAAACATATTTGTGGCCGTTACGATCATGATTTGTTTTTACCTTGAACATAATGTCTAAGTAAACAGGAGCACTTAGAATGTGCTCTGAGAGTCTGGAGGGGAGGGAGGAAGCCTCACTCCTGTGTTTATGCCCCTCCTCCACCTAGCACTGAGCTTTGAGAAGATGATCGTGTCATTCTTGTATTAATATTGATTGAATTGTCCAGATACATTTCTATAATCATCAAGAACTGGCAGATATTGCTGCTTTGTTAGATAAAAAGAGTTTTGTTTGTTCAGCTGCTGTGAAGCCCTGCTGGGAGTCTATTTCTTCTGCAAGACAAGACAAATCTCCGTAGATATTTTCCTCAAAAATGTAACATGAAGATAGGGAAGTGTGTTACTTAGCCGAACTCTCCACTTGCTTAATCCACTGTAATTGTGGATAATCACCCACTTAAGTAGTAACAATGCAAAAACAAATCAATTAGTCTAAAATCTAAGTCCACAAGATTGAGATACACAATTACAAAGTGATAAACAGACACGTTGTGCTAAATAAGTTATGTGTGTGAATAAATGACGAATTTGAGCAGAGGAAGGTATTCAAGAGACCAGAAGATTCAGGATTTAAAACTGAGTTATAAAGGAAGTGCCATTATGACTGTAAAAAAAGAGCCCAGGTTTAAAAAAAAATAAATCTAGGAAAGCATTCATAGCAAAATGTTATTCACACGCATCCTTTATGATGAAGTATAAAAACACTGTAAGAATTGATGTACATATTCCTTCACTGGCCTCATTCTTGCCTGTATCTGTTTACTGCTAGGGAAAAAATAAATGAATGAAAAATGCAATGATTAGAGCACTCAGAACTCATGATTACAACTCCAGATTGCACTTGGCATTGCCTGGCAAACTAACAATTGTTTTTTCCTAATAAATATGTTCTCCCACTATCTTCAACTGTTCTTCTCTAATTTAACAAAATTGCTCTGCACATCTTTCCTTGGAAGACAGTATTGTCTATGCTTCATTAAAAAATTGGAAAATATAAGTCAGGCTCTGGCAATTGCGTGCAAAATTTTTAGGGCTCTGCTCCCCTCTTCTGTCAGGGACCAGCATGCCCCCCCCTCTCATCCCCACCCTGTATACCAGATCCTTCCTTTTTTCACTTTCTCACAGCCTTGCTCCAGGACATGCCCATCCTCCCTGACACTTTCAGCATCCTTCTCTCTCCTGGCTCATTCTGATCAACATCCAAACATATTCAACAATTCCCTATATTTCAATAAAAGGAAATACAAAAATGACACATTGACCCCTTTCCCCCATCTCACTTAACCATACAATTATACTTCTCCACCCAAATCCTCAAATGTTTTCTAATCCAACATTCTACAGTTTCTTCTTCCTTCACTCTGAATGTTGAAACATCTCACTCACATAGAAATGTCCAGATTAGCATGTAACCATCAACTATTCTGCCCAACTAAGATTTCGCAATTGTTATTCTGCAAATAGTTGGTTCAGGCTTTTTTTTTTTTTGATGAACTACATCTTTATCATGTGAAATATCACTGTATCGTTCCACAATTCACAGTCTTCTCTTTTGTCTCCAAAGTGAAGTACCATTTTGACATTTTAGTCTAGCCCTACCTTTTTAGATTTTTTTTACTACATTTGTTTAGTTCCACGTGCAGTATATAGGATTTGGGCTGCAAACTGTAGTTTCTAAACTTTTGAGATTTATCCGCACCATTCTATTAAGAAATGTAGGTTCCATTAAGATGCTGTCTGCTGTCCCATGGATTGGAACGATCAAGTTGTGTTTATTGTTTCAGAAGGGAAGTGAAGTTGTTTCTGTGTTTCCTTATTCCAAACCGTGCTGTTAAGGAAATCCACCCACTTGTCACTTGTTGTGACCAGTTCCAGTAAATGTCCAGGACATGAGTTACCTGCTCATAGGATGCAGTCATTCTCAACGTAAGTAGATGTTGTCAAGTTAAGTAGATGTTGTCAAGTTGCACTCTCAGTTGGGTTTGTCAATTTGCTACCACCAGCAACAGGAGGATTGACTTTGCTCTGTCACATCAACAACATGTGTTGTGGTCAGACTTTTGGAGTGTTTGCCAGACCAATGTGTGTAAAATGCATATGTGTTTGCCCGATTATTGTTATGACTGACGTATATCTATATATGGGAGATTTACCTTTCGTTTTCTGTAAATCACTTTTTAACCTACTTTGCCACTTGGTCGATGGCAAGTCTTGGTCTAAATCTGGCATTGATCTACATATTCTGAGATCTAATTCCTGGCTTAGTTTAATGACTTGAAATATCTACTTGAAGGCTATGTTTTTGCTTTAAAATTAATCTGTGTGCCTTTTTGAACACAAACTTTTTAATATTTTTATATAATCATACTTATAATAAGCAATCAATGTTTTTAGTATTCTCTAAAATTTTTGTTAGTTTTTTCAGATTTAAATGACTCATTTATCTTATTTTATCACAAAATTAGTTAAGAATTGAAATAGATCTTTGGGGTCATATTGATATTTAATTGACAGTCATTGCTAAATTATCCCTGAATTCACAGCTGATGACAATTGATTTATGAACTCTGTCCCCCAGGTGTGACACTGTTTCTGGACCATGTGGTAGGTTCCACTGAGTTTTTAGCTCATCTTGCCCCCAATACAGTGTTTCTGTAATGATTCATATATATACATTTTTTTTATTGAAGTATATTCAGTTTACAATGTTTTGTCAGTTTCTGGTGCACAGCAGAAATTGTCATACATAAACATACATATATTCATTTTCATATTCTTTTTCACCACAAATTACTAAAAGAGATCAAATACAGTGCCCAGTGCTCTACAGTATAAACTTGTTGTTTACCTATTTTATATACAGCAGTTAATATCTGCAAATCTCAAAATCTCAATTTATCCCTTCTCACCCCTTCCTCACCTGCTAACCACAAGTTTGTCTGTGAGTCTGTTTCTGTTTTGTAAATAAGTTGGTTTGTCTTTTTTTAGATTCCACATATGAGTGATATCATATGGTAATTTTCTTTGTCTTTCTGGCTTATTTCACTTAGAATGATGATCTCTGGGTCCATCCATGTTGCTTCAAATGGCGTTATTTTATTCTTTTTATGGCTGAGTAGTATTCCATTGTATAAATATACCACAGCTTCTTTATCCAATTATAATGATGTTTGACATTGAATTTGAATAATTCTTGAATCTGAAAAGTCATACTCCTCCATCTTATTCAGTATTTGTTCATATTGACTATTCTTAGCCCTTGGTTGTCTTCTTTTTATATTTTTAAATTACTTTGGATGATGTTTGTTCATCTTGATTTCAGCAAGTTGATATCCAAAACCTTTGGACTTCTAATTTTATGTCTAGTCTTCCCTTGGAATTTTCTGATCAGTTATGTATAAAGTGATAACATATATTTCTAAGTAGTACTTTAGAATTCTCCCACAAGTTTTGATACGTATTACTTTATTGTGTGATTATAAACATTTCACACTTTCATCCATGCACCTAATTATTTAAGGTTGCCTCTTAGCTTTCAGACAAAAGAGTCCCTACAGTCAATTTTATTAAGCAAAATTCATCCTAAATTTTTAGCTTACAAATTCATTGAGTGTTGCCAAATGTACAGCCATCATCACAAGACACACAAGTTTCATCATCTGAAACAATATCCTCATGTTTCTTTGTAGTCAGTTCCTACACCCATCCCCATTTGGGATTACCCTCCATTTATGTTTTTCTTAACAGTTTTTTGTTGTTGATTTTAATATAGCTGAGTTTAGGTCTCAAAGTCTAGTTCTGTATTTTAAATGGTTTCTGAAAGTAATGAGCAATAATTTTGTGATCTAATATTAATGACAGAAGTGATGAGGTCATGTGTAGTTACACCTGTTTCTGAGAAAATATTCCATGGGCCCCTGCTCTGTGTAGGTAGCTCAGTATCAAGTTTTTGTTGTTGCCATTTTAATTCTTTGCTGTTAAGGGTAGATTTTTGATCTTTTATTGAGGAATGTCAGCATCTTCTTTTCCTATTGTTTTTGTGTGTACTGCATAAAGGAGATAAATGAAAAGTTCCTAAATTCTAATAATTAACATAATTTCAAAGAGAAATTGGGAAACCGTAGTAGCCAATGCCAGAACTGGCCACAGATCTTATGTCTTACTCTTAACACAAGTATTGCAGTTGTTAGCTTGGTAGAAATAGCAGTATATTCACTGATTTTGCTTCCAGGCATTTGTATTCAGAAAACACAATCATCTTTGTCTACTTATCCTTGAAATCAAGGCCAGTTACATTGAAAGGGCCCCTTAATACATTCCAGTAATTATATTAAATTCCCCCTAGTCCATTTATCCTGACTCTCCAGTCTGTGTCAAGCTTTTCTCTTTCATTCAAAACTCCAATACATCTTCCCCCATCCTCCTTCTGAGGTGATACCTAGCTCTGTAATTTACTGAGAGAGTAGAGTTAGTAAGAGGAGAACAGGTTTGGTTATTACCAAATAAGAACCAGTAAGTCCAAATTACTGTAGTTGAAACAGTTAAGATTTTGGGGCAGGGGGGATAAAATAAAACATCCAGAAGGCAACAGTCCAACACCAGTGTCTCTGCTCAATGATATTATTAAGGACTCAACTGTGAGCTCATGACTTTCATCTTCAGATTTCAAAATAATTGCTGAGCATCCTGATTTTCATCAACATTCCAGGCAGGAGGAATGTGCAATGAACAGGAGTCCAAAAGGACAAATAGAGATCACCTCTCTCTGTGGAAACTTTTTCTTTTTGTCTGGAGAAGTTAAAATATCGTCTCAAGCACTTCAGCTATTTCCCCTTTACTTAAGGGTGACACATGACCCCCACCCCCAACCCCACTGCAGAGTCTGTTTCTCATCTTCCCACCTGTCACTCTTACATCCTGCTTACCTGCTGACTCAGCCTGAGGACCTGAAATAGCAGCTGGGCCTCCAACACACTAGCTTGCCCTGGGGGCTCCTTCAGAATCTTTCTTCTGGATCTGGTGTTTGTGTTTTACACCGACTGTGAGTCTAGTTTCTGCAGGATGCCTACACCACCTAGGTCAGAGGTGAGGGGAACTGGTGTGAGTTCATGAGTCCATCTTCATGAAGCTCCAGCTCATGCTTGCAAGTTCCATCGCATCCATCCTCCCATCCCAACTGCCTGCCTTTAGGCTTCAGGCTTCAGCCTCATATGTGAAGACAACGGCCTTGGACATAGTGTGCAACCAGCTCCCACAGCTGCACAAGGCGGAAGTCTGCAATGAGCTGTCTCTCCCTCTCCCTTTATATATATATATATTATATATATATATACACACACACACACACACACATGTATTTGGTTATTACCAAATAAGAACCAGTAAGTCCAAATTACTGTGGTTGAAACAGTTAAGAATATATATATGTATCAGTAGCAATTATTATGCTTGTCTGGTGGAACCCTAAATGATGCATAATTTAGAGTTGTAAATTGGTTTCAGTTAACTAGTCTTCAGTGACTGTCTTGTGCTTTTAGTTTGGAATACTATTTTTCCATAATTTACTATGGAAACATGTGTTTTATTTTTGTGTTTTACTTTAGTGTATTAGCCATGTGTGCATGCAAAAAAAGAAAGAGAGAAAAATTGAGAAAGAGATTATTTTAAAGAATTGGCTGTTGTCATTGTAGAGCTGCAAGTCCAAAATCTGATGGGAGACACAAGGTGAAGTTTGAGTCCAAGGCCATCTGCCGGCAGAATTCCTTCTTGCTCAGGGGAGATCCATCTTTGTTCTATGTAGACCTTCAACTGATTGGATGCAGCCCACCCACTCTTTTGGAGGGCAGTCTGCTTCACTCAAAGTCTATGGCTTCAAATGTTTACCTCATATAAAAACCACCTTCATAGAAACATCCAGAAAAATGTTCCAACAAATGTCTGGGAAGCACAGCCCAACAAAGTTGACACATAAAATGAACCATCACAGTTAGTATTGGTCTGATATATGATTTGCAATCTTTAGCTTTCTAACGTTCAACGTGTTTATTAGTTATGTCTTTTGTAAGCATTTTAACTACATTTTAAATGTCAATGCAATCTGGCTCTTTTAATTGGTGAGATTACCTTATTTATACTTATCCACATAACTGTACTTATGTTTACCTAATAGTCTGCATTTTTTATTTGCCTTAGCTTCTCTTTGTGCGTCTCTTGCTTAAGGTTGGATTGTTCAAGTTTTTATATTTTCTTTTTTCTTTTTCTCTGCTTACTTGGAAGGTATAGACAAAAACTGAATTATTTATCTGTTACACTTCAAATTTTCATATGCCTAATTAAAATTTCAATATTTCTAACAAAGTCTCCAATGCTTCAGTGACTCTTGCCCCTTCTTAAATAAACCAAAGTCCTTAGCAAAATTGAACTTCTTATAGACACCATCTCTGAAACAATTTTCTGTTATTGCTGCCTGGAGAAGTAGTTTTGCCTTAAAATATAAAAATTAGCCCAGTAGTTAAATTAATTTACATGTATGTTAACACTTCCTATTTCTTTATACTAGTCTTTAATATTTCAGGCCTCATCTTTGGGGAGGATGGGCAGGATCATGGGCAGAGAGACTAGAACAGAGCCCTTCCTCCATCACCAGGTGTGGTTTAAGACCCCCTTAGGAGAGCCCCACCTCAGCACCATGTGGATCTGGTCTGCCCAGCAGAGCAGACTCCCACTGGCTAACCATGGGCAGAGACAGTGACTGACCTCGGCACTGTGGGCGAGCATCTGTTTGCCCACCCACACCCACCCACACCTAGACGTGGCTCAGTCCCCAGTGTAACCCATTGTCATCCCAAACCAGTGTGTCAGCACCACTGGTGGGATGCCAGACCGTGGGTGCCAGCCTCCATCTGCTGTGCATCTGGATGACCCCAGAGCAAGGGTAGAAAATGCGGGAGGAGAGACAGAGCATCCTCAGGGAGACAGGGCTGGAACATGCCTGGGTAAGTCCTCAGAGCTCCCTGTCCAGACCTCACTGTGGACCACCAGGCACACGAACGAGACTTGAACAATTCCAGGCAGCCTTTACAAAGCCCAGACTTCCCCTGTGGTCCCAGGACCAGAGTTCCCTGCCTGTGTCTAAAAATTCTACTGCAGAAAGAAGCAGTCTCTATTTAACTATTACGAGGAGAAAGATTAGATCACTTTAGCATAAAATCTTGGTTTAAAATATCCTCAAATGTGGTAAGTAAAAATGCCCAAAACACAGATTCCAATTTTATACATGGATGAATGTTGATGAGTGATAAATTTCGATATCGTTTTTGTCCGAAGTGAAATGAATTGTGACTTGCAAATAATGGGATGTTCATTCTGTTGGTTCATCTGAAAACTAAGTCTACAGGCAATTGCTGTAAAGGAGACGTGAAATTGTTTGAAGCAGTGGAAATATCGGAATAAGGGTTTCACCTGCTATAACTATTTCAAAGGATAGTATTCACCAGGCTGTGTCTGCACTATTGGCATTATTTAAAAAATCAAGTCTTATTACCGATGAAACAAAGTAAACTAAATGATTCTCCAGTGATATTAGGGAAGCTCTGGGCCCCATCAGTATGGTGCAGGCAGACGTCCACACAGGCTAAACTCACTGGTTAATTTCCCAATTTTAAATGGGAAAAAATAAATTGGAGACAGGAATAAAGCAAGCAGCAAAAATAATTGAAAGATGAGGAGACACGAGTAGGATTTGATTTAGTTGACTGAAAAAAAATTCCTGAGGGAAGAAACGGATTTCTCTATTGCTCAACTCAAATAAATGAGAGGAAATGCTCATTACGAGTGTGTGTACACAGAAATGACTTCTTTGGCAAGAGCATCCTTGTTCTGTGCCTCCATTTCATTTTCTACATTTTCTGAGTCCCTGTTGACCCAACAGGGTGAATCAGAGACGCAGAACACACACACACGCGCACACACACAAGCACATGCATCAGTGACCTCAGGATACAAAGACTGAGACACGATTTAAGACCAACCTGGCAGAGCACTGAAGTGAACTGACTCATAATAGATCTATAATATTATGAAATCCTTTCCTGGAAGAATACAGTTTCCTTACATGTTCCTTCAAAAGAGAAATTTGGGGACGGCTGAGAGGAGTCAGCTCGGCACCGTCATTTTAGGTTCAATGGTGCTATAGAATTTTGTTCCAAAACAGTTTTGGAACAGTATTAGTTTCCGGCGGCTGCTGTAACAACCTACCCTAAACTTGCTGGCTTAAGTTACAGACATTTCCCACATTTCCCTGCCGCCATACACAGACAGCCTCCCCGCTGCTAACACATCAGATCAGAGTGGAACATGCTACAGTTGATGAACCGATACTAACAGGTCAATTTTACAAAAAGTCCTTAGTTTACAATAGCGTTCACTCTTGGTCTTGTACATCCTACGGGTTTTGACAAATGTATGATGCCATGTATGCACCATCATGTTACCTTGCAAAGGAGTTTCATTGCCCCCAAATCCTCTGTGCTTTGTCTTTTCATCCCTCCCCTCTCCCAACCTCTGGCAACCATGATCTTTTTACCATCTTCCTAGTTTTGCCTTTTTCTGAATGTTACACATTCATCATCATATCATATGCAGACTTGTTTCCAAATGGTGACTTTCACTTAGCAAAATGCATTTATGTTTCCTCCATGTCTTTTCATTGCTTGAGAGTCCATTTCTTTTTTAGTGCTGCATAATATTCCATTGTGCTAATGTTCCATAATTTATTTCTCCATTCCTCGGTTGAAGGACACCTTGGTGTCTTCAAGTTTTAATAATTATAGATAAAGCTGCTATAAGCATCCATGTGCAGGTTTTCCAAGACTGAGATTCAATCCGTATCACTGCCCCATATAGACAAATGGTACCTTGAATGCTGCTGTGAAATTTCCATCCATTTAGCATCACTGATTATTCACGTTGTAGGATCCGAGACAGAAGATGTGCATGTGAATAAGAACTGCTTGCTCAATCCTGCTGCCAGGGAACACGTTAACCTTTTACCCATCTTCCAAACAGCCACCTTTCTGCATTCTCTTCAGAAATGGATGTATTTGTTTATTGCATTATCCCAATCACTGGATTCGGATTTTGCTTCCATCAGACCAAATCTCTAGTAATGCTAAATGGTCACCTGTTACGCATCAGACACTCTGTAAGTGCTTTAAATAGTACAAGTAAGTTCAGCTGTGAGATTTTCAGACTCATTTTACACACGAGGAAACTGAAGGGTTTGGAACTAAGTACCTTGTCTGAGATCATGTTGCCGGTAAGAATTGTGCGTGGTGGTGTGAGTCTTTCTGACCAAAATTCTCTGTCATTTGAACCATATCCTTTGTAAGGGGCTTCCAGCTTGCTCTCAAGGATCAGAATTGCTGCCCTTGAGTCCTTGCTGCCCCATAATCAAATTCTCAGGACTTGCTACCTAAAACTCTTGATGACTGCCCGACCCACTCATCATCGATAGTAAAACTCGAGAGTGTGAAGACCACATTGGCTGCTGCTCTTGAACCCTGACTATCCCTTAAGCCCTCATCACTCCATCTCTCCTGGGCTTTATCTCACAGTCTGAGGGCTGAATATTGGCTCTCACCCTTAGCATGATGAATCTTTGGGTTTATCTCAAATTCAATTGCTACATCTTTATTTATCCTTATAATTTCTGATTTAAATACTAATTTGGGGTTTTACGAACGTGGCCCAATTTGATACTTTTCTTGAGTCAACCCTGGAATTCTACCAGTCTGCCATTACTCACTCCATGGCTCCCCAAAATAGTAAGGGGCTGCTCACTGAAACTATTACGTGCAAGAATTCTGACATATACAAGGTGAAAAAATGAAGTTTCTTTATGAGATTTTGTCCCGTACTTGACAGTGTGTGTCACTTACAGGAAAACATTTATTTATGATGCAAGGGATCTAGGAGGCATGACTATATTCAATTTCTTCTTGTAACATATGATGGAAAATAATCTGAAAAGAAATATGTATGTATATATATAACTGAATTGGTTTGCTGTACACCTGAAACTAACACTGTAAATCAACTACATTTCAATAAAGAAACAATTTAAAAATATAGCATGCCAATTATTTACAACAGCCAAGACATGGAAACAGCCTAAATGTCCATCAACAGGTGACTGGATAAAGAAGATGTGATATATTTATACAGTGGAATACTACTCAGCCATGAAAAATGACAACATAACGCCATTTGTAGCAACATGGGTGCTCCTGGAGAATGTCATTCTAAGTGAAGTAATCCAGAAAGAGAAAGAAAAATACCATATGAGATCACTCATATGTGGAATCTAAAAAACAAAAACAAACAAACAAAAACAAAGCATAAATACAGGACAGAAACAGACTCATGGACAGAGAATACAGACTTGTGGTTGTCAAGTGGGCAGAGGGTGGGAAGGGACAGACGGGATTTCAAAATTGTAGAATAAATAAACAAGATTATACTGTAAAGCACAGGGAAATATATATAAGATCTTATGGTGGCTCACAGAGAAAAAAATGTGACAATGAATATATATCTGTTCATGTATAACTGAAAAATTGTGCTCTACACTGGAATTTGACACAACATTGTAAAATGATTATAAATCAACAAAAAATGTTAAAATATATATATATAGCATGCCAAAGAATTATGCAGGAAAAGAAGCATGTTGTAGTTTAATTTTTTTTTCTCATAATAACTTTCAAACTGTTTAGCAATGTTCATTTTAACAGCTTTATTGAACTATAATTCATACACTGTGAAATACACACATTTTAAGTGTGAAATTCCATAGTTATTGTTTTAAATTTAGATTTCTATCACCCAAATTTGCTCCTCATGCCTATTTATAGTCATTCCCTGTTTTCAACCTCAGCCCTCAACAGGCACAAATTGGCTTTCTGGATTTACATTTGGTATAAATTAAATCATAGAATATGTGATCTTTTGCATTAGATTCCTTTAACTTAGCATAACTTTTTTGGGGGTTTCTCCAATGCTGTAACGTGAGACAGCATTTTTTAATAATACTTCTTTGAAAGGGCATACATCACACATTTTATTTATCCGTTCATCAGCTGAGCAATATTTGAAATGTTTCCACATTTTGGCTATTATAAATAATGCAACTATGAACATTTGGAACAAATGTTCCAACTTTTGGGCAGATACATAGAAGTGGAATTTCTGGCTCAAATGATAAATTTAGAAATGGTATCTGGCCAGGCAAACCTGATAATTTCTATTAAGGCCCCTAAAGTTTGGATGGAAATGTAAAGAATGACACAAAAATTTACAAACCACAGCAATTCATCAACTTGTCCAGGTCTGGGAAATTTTCCACCAACCACCTATGACAGAATTGAAATGTATTCTGCAGGTGTCAGCTACAGGAGACAGATCTAGAAGAAGAGAAAATTCCATTGCTTGAAATTAAACAGGGCAACTCTTAGTCCCTGCCCTACAATTTGCTCCCTGGTGTAAAAAATGCAAGATATTTGTAAACAAAGCAAATGGGATGTCACGCATTAAGTGCAAAAAAAATAAATAAATAAAAGTGTAATTTTTTAAGTAGCTGGAGATCTGACTTCTGCATCACGCTTCTCATGATACACCCATCCTGAGGCTGTCAAATAAAAGAAAACACCCAAGAAAAAGATGGTTGATGCCTGGCCCTGTTGGATTGCGTCCTGGGAGGGAGACAGATCCATTCCAATAGACCTGGGAGAGCAGCCCTGGAGGCAGGAAGACCCACACACTCGGCTTTGCCCTGAGCTGAATCTGTTACACTGTCAGAATGTAAATGTGTGGCGGTCACAGAAGATACCATCTCCAGCTGAGGATGGAACTTAAACAAAAGTCCTCAACACTGTTTTAGTTACGAATCAGAATTTGCAGGGTGTAACAAATCTGGGGGTCAACCAAAAACATTTGTTTGTTTCTTTGTTTGTGTTACAGAAGAGCAGGACTGATGGGACCGAAGGGCTGGGAGGCAGCTTTATAAAAGGTCCAGGTTTCCAGCATCCTGCTCCTTCCCCTCCCTGATCACAGCCTGCTTCCAAGGTGGGGCTCCGCCTTCAGCCTCCTGATTGAATTTCAGGCAGAAAGAATGACCCAGATGAGGACATAGATACATCACCTTTCAGAGGAAAGCAAAAACAAATAGAATTTTATGAAATTATCGAAGAAATTCATTGGGGCTCAGAATAAAATCCATTCCAGCAAATTTCCGATGTAAATTTTTAACAATATTCTCCAAAAAGTAAAAATATAATAAGTGATCGCTCCTCTTTATTTTTAATTTATTTTATCTCTCGTATACCCATTTTACACATATAGATTTATTTTTCACATGGACGCATAGTTACAAATCGGGAGTTCAAGATTTGTAACTGTTATTATGCAAAATTATGCAACTATTATATGTAAAATAGATAGACAACACATTTTTTTTCTGTAAAGCACAGGGCACTATATTCAATATCTTGTAGTCACCTAAACTGAAAAAGATGTGAAAATGAATATATATATATGTATGTATGATTGAAACATTATGCTGTACACCAGAGATTGACACATTGTAAACTTACTGCACTTCAAAAAAATAAAACAGTATAATTAATTTCCTACAACACATGGCACACAAATATTTTTGGTGGGAAGTTACTTATTGCTGTTTTTCTCTGGAGTATATGAATTCCTTCATTTTATCTTTTTTTTTCTTTGCTCTGCAATCTAATATTATTGTGTTACGTAATTTGTCGTCTAATCTTTTATCCGGCTGTATTGAACTGTTATAGATTTATATTTTTATAATTGATGTGTCTCTATTTTCCAGAGATAATATTCTTAGAAATCATTTTGACTTGGAGGCAAAAAACAAAAACAAACAAACAAACAAAAAGCCAAAACCACAATGTAGTTCTCTTTCCTCGGAAAAAGGTGCACGTTTACACTTCAACTGAATACACTGTTTCTCTTCTCTCATCTTTCTGAACGTTCTCTGTGATGTACCTGCATTTGGTTGTAACTTGCTCTACCGATGATTTAATTTGCTATTTTTGAGTCATGTTGTAATTTGGAAATTACACATGTTTTACTGTTGCCTAGGTTGAAGATTTTGGCATTCTTTGCACATACTTGATCAATCTTCTTTTAAATAACACTGCCCGCTAAGGATGAACCAGTGTGTATTTATCTATAACAGAGTTTGGCAAAATTCAACCTCTCATTCTAAATCCATCCTCCTCTGCCTGTTTCTGTAAATGCAATGTTATTAGAAAACCACTTACGTCCATTTGTGCACAAATTGTCTAGAAGTGTTTTCTTACTATAGTGGAAAAGAGTGATTGTGACAGATCTTATGGTTGGCAAAGCCCACAGCGTCTTCTATTTATCTCTTTGCATAAAACCCAACCTAAACACACCCAAACACACATGCACACAAATGTATATACACCCATTCTTCTTCGAGACGTAAAACACATTTTAACCAAGAAGATAAAGTATTAAGACTTCACTAAGCTGATATATACCATCAGTCTAGCCCTTAAAGGTGATTTTTTTTAAAAACTGTAAGAATAAATACAAGGTGGCCTGGGAAATCTGGAAATTGATGCATTCTGAGAGAAAAAAAATACGCTTTCACAATAGGAGAACCACAGGATTACAGAAAATTGAATTTCTTCCTACAGAAGATGCCAATAATAGGACATACATCTTTAATGCTTCAGAAAGGGTGACCTTTATTAAAGATATGTTTGCCGCTTGACAATTGTCATTATAGTTCATGTTTTAAAAATGCTCCACATTATAGAAAGAATAGGTTTAGCAATTACAGAAGAGCAACAGCATACGTATATTAGAAAACGCTTCCACTCTGATTTCTGGATGTGTAAGCTCCCTTTAATTATGTCTTATTCCTTATAAAGCAGAACCAACCCCATTGGAATAAATGCACTTCATTTCATATCAATAAACTCCTAAGGGTGACGTAAAATTGGACAGTGTCTATTTCTGGCATGTCTATTCTTCAGTATTAATCGTGCTGTTAGTATTTAAAAGGTTGCAATGCACATCCCCACTGGTCTTTTGCGGCAATCTGACCACAATCCTATCCATCATTAAGTGGTACCCTGTGGATACCATCACTCGCTATACGGCCTGAGACAGCTCTGTCTTTATTAGTTGATTATGTGGGGACTTGCAAGGTCAGATGTCCTCTGTGACCTCCTGATGGCCAAACCCGCTGGCCTCTTTGGAGTCCTCAAGCTAAGTGTGTTTCTTGCAGTGTTTGACCTTGCGGACAGCGCATTCTTTTCATGACGTTTTCCTTTGGTCTTCTTGACACTACATTGTCCTACTTCAGTCCTTTTCTCAAAAGGTGCATGTCCTGTCTCTTTGGGTGACTGTACCCTTCCCGTGCCTTGTCCGTCCCAAGCATCCTTCCTGTGTCCCCTCTCAGGGGCCACTTCCACCTGCGTGAATCTCCCATCCCTTCTAAGAGTGGACACTCTGTGATGTCCAGAGTCATACTTGCCACTACTGGGTTCACATGGAGAGGGCAAGGGAGAGAAAACGGACTAAAAAGATAGAAGAATCTTTTCTTTTAGATCATCAACTCCTCCATGTGCCAAATTTTGGCCCCCAAACAGAATTGATGATGGATATTCCTTTCCATATGAATTTCAATAAGAAAATTATGAATTAATTAAAATGAATTTCTCCAAGCTGAGGACTGGTCCTTTGCTAAGAAATATCAAGGATACATTTGATTAAAATGTAATGAATCGTTGTATGATTTATGCACAATATTTGCTTATCAACAACGGAGAAGGGTCAGAGAATTCATCCTACGTGCAAGCTAAGAATTTAACTCGTCACAGCTTCATGGATTCTGGCAAATCTTCTGAGTCAGAGACACAAAATAGATTAATACATATGTAGCAGGAGTTGAAATTAAGCATTTGCCCTGGTTCCAAAATCCCAGATCCCTCTGGTTGAGGTGAGGAGGATCAGGTAATGTCTGTCCATGCCGTGGGTTACACAGGAAAAGGGACCCATTCTTAGGAACTTGAATCCTTCTCCGGGAAGAGGATCAGAAGTAACATTCACGGAGCCCTTCCAAAAAATAAATAAATAAAAAGCTCTGTCTCTAATGTCAGTAAACTTCAATAATTAAGGAACCAGTTCAGAGGAATTTATTCCAAAAGCCTTTAAAATTCTTTCCTTTCATTGCTAGAATTTAACTCTCCGGTGATTGAGGAAGTCAATACTCAAATGTCCTGGTGAATGGGGAACCAGATTCAGGGGACCATATTCACATTTCATGTTTGTGAATTGTCTCATTTCCTGATATGCTGGAAAATTCTTAATTCTCTCTGTCATGCACATCAGGAACGGCAATGGTGGGAATTAAATGATAGAGGCTCGTATGGAGTGAAGACCCTCACATCCTTCAGGAATGATGAGCAACGTGCAAAGATAAAGCCGTTCTGTACAAGTCACCTTGCTCAGTGAACACACAGGTCGTGGATCAGTCAACACTGTTGCTTCACTAATCCCGACACATCTCCCGATGGCTGGCAGCCCACGTTCCATAAAACACTAAATAAAACAATAAAGGAGTAAAGAAAAAGGTACGAACAACAAAACGGATCTATATACCGAAAGGAAATTTTGAAACTCTTTAGACTAGTAAATGGTGGGTTTTCCTACAAGTCAGCATTGTCACAATTTTTAATCTTTCTCAGACTGACACATAAAACATTCAAGGCTGTGCATATTTAAATTCTTATATTTTTATGCTAAATATTATTTTTCACAGGCCTATTAGTGGATTATATTTCCTTTCTAATCTGTGTATATTCTTTTTTCCATTAATCTACAAAGTATCTTTCATTATAATACTTTTCAACCTGAAGGAAATTGATCCTGTGTATGTCATATGTGTTTAAAATAATTTCCCAATGAATTTTTTTTCAACGTAATTAATAAAAAAAATGTCTTTCCAGAATTATTTTAAACTCTACTTCATCACATCTCAAATTATTCTGCACCCATGAATTTATTTTTTATTGTTTTGATTTGATTTTTTTTTTCATGCAAAGGCTGCACTCTTTGGATTACCAGGGCTTCAGAGTATGTTTTGATAAGTTTTAAGGCTATTTTCTCATATTTTAATCTCTTCTTCAAAAATGTTTTCACGTTATCATCATCTGTATAAATGTCAACGTTTAAAAAATGCACACACATATTTTGTCTAATTGCACACACAAAAAGTTGATATTTAATTGGGATTTTATTTGGGGGAGATTAGAATTTTAAATGGCAAATGTTCTTAATGGTGAATGCGACAAATCAAAACACGTCTAGTGTAATATGCTTGAATTTTCTTGAGTGTAAGCATAAGCTCTCAGTGGACTCTAATAATAACCCAGGATATTTTGTCTCTCCTGGTTCTGCAGACATGATCCAATTTTATATGCATATACTTCCTCTCATGGTGAACACAATTTAAGCGTTTTTATTTAGTTGCGTAATTAAAATACTTGCGTCTCGTCTCTAAGCAATACAATATTAGCTAGCCCATCCTGGTATTTCTCAGGTGACCCATTTCTTTAAGCAATTACCCCGGCAGATGATTTCTGCCTGGATCCATAAACATCATGTTCCTCCAGTGACCTCTCTACTTTTAGATTAGCTTCTTTCTTCTGGAGCATTTTGCCATAATGTTCTAGAACCCTTTTCTCTTGCCGAGCAGGCATCTTTTTCAGTTCCATTAGTACGTGTAGAATTACGTGATAAATTCTGAGTAATACATTTCAGTTATTTTTAGCATGGTTTATTGCTCCTATGTGATTTAGACGTGGGGAGGTCCAAGATCGATACCACACTGGCCACCACTTTGTCCCCAACCAAAGACCTTTTAGCAGACCTGCAAGATGATTATTAAGTGAATAATCTGTTAACAATTTTCTTTAACAAAAAGTAGCTGGCCTTTTGATGAGTCATCATTTTAATGGTCACAAAGAGGTCGGAGATGGAATCCGAGAGATGGCACTAAATGTTCCGGCTTTGTACCTTCCACTAAGTCAGTGCCAGAAAATCTCAAAGCAGGATAGATCTGAATAATTATTCATCTACAAAACAGCTCATCTTTCTTTTAATCGAGTTTGGCCCAGTTGCCATTCTTTGTAAAGATGGTGGTACCCGTGAAAGACAAGAATGTTTATTCTCTGTAAGTGTACAATTCTCATGGTTTAGCCTGTAGCTTCAAAGTGTCAAGCAAAGGCTACAGATTTTAATATTTCTGTGTGGACGATGTCAATCATAAAACAAGAAACCTCAGACAAACAAGAATGGATCAACGTCCTCTATGGAAAAAACAGAAATTGTGGAAGCCACACAAGGTGGTGTTTCTGGTAAGGAGAGAGGCCAGGTCCTCATACACTCCTAACCATGGCGCCTAACCCTTTCACTGTGCTGTGCAATTTGGTTTGCTTGTATTTTGCTGAAGATTTCTGCGTCTCTGCCCATCAGATATATTGACATATGGTTGCATTTCCTTATGATGCCTGCCATCTTGCTCAATCAGTCTCTAGATTTCCCATCCCCACTTTGATGTAGTTGTGCAACTGGGGCGACAAGAGCAGTGACTTAGTCCTCAATTAGGAATGTTATTTAACCAGATGACACAGAGAAACGTAAAGAGTTAGTTGACTAATTATAAAATTACCAAAAATAAATAAATAATAAATATGAACCTTCCAGAACTCAAGCTCTGACCCAGTTAGGTCTTCCTGCATCTGCGGTTATCATCTTCCAGGGTCACTCCCGTTTGCTTTGTGAAAGAAATACAGCATGCAATTCCAAAAGTGTCTATTACTCGAGCATCATATGGCATTTTATGGGTAAGACCTGCACTTCATTTGTCTGGTGAGGTCCAGATGGGTCCCAAGATGAATTTTTCTTGCTAACGGAGTTGGTGCTACTATCCGTTCATACTGTGTGGTCTGGTGTCTGTAACTTTCCTTGTTTTACAGAGGCCAAGTGGTGACAAATTAATTGCAATGGACCTTGCCCCACGCCAGCTGCTTCCAGGTCCTCTCCCCTGCTCTCACTCACATGGTAAAGACTTTCAAAGTCACTGGTTTGCAGTGGCGTTAAGTTTTACACTGTGAGTTAAGTATGAGAAAAATCTCACATATGGAAAAAAAATTCCTTATTTTTGGCAAAACCCAGAAGTCCCTTTCTTGCTTGATAGCTGAAAGTTGAATCTTAAAAATTACGGAAATGCTATTCCTCGGTAATTTTGAACTCCCATGAAGAATGAAAGGCCTGTCCAAACCCTGTGCTCCGAGAAGTGATCAACATTTTCCAAGCACTGTGCTGAACCTTTGCTCAAGAAAACCCAATTCTGCCCACTACAAGATATCCTTTGTCCCAACCCACAAACTTTTCCCTAGAGTCTTTCAACAGATAAATCAGAATATATACACTACACAGTCTTCCCTCCTTTTACTCTCACGATGACTCTCCAAATTTTAATGATGGCGACTTTGCCTCTTTCAGTATATTTCCACCTCTCCTCCCCAGCGTTCTCTTTCTGGTGGTATCTGGCTGTACCCTGACTAATGATGGCCTTATCAAAGGGGATTTCCTTATGGTTACCAAGCTCCCTTCAGCAATCCTGCCCTCTGATCTCTCCAAAATATGAATCTGATAAAACACAGCACAATTCTGATAAGTCACTCTGCTGCTGAGAATGTCCTGACGGCCCTCCAGAAGTCCAGCTCAGCTCACCAGCCTCTCGCGATCCACCTTCTGTGTCAGAACAGCCGGATAAGTCATGGTCCTTCTGCTACAAGAAACAATAATATTCACTGGACCAGCCAGCTTTTACCTTGATAATTAGGGGTGGGTACAGGTAAGATGGCCCCCTTTTTCTGAATCTGTGTCATTGTGAAAAAGTGGACACTTTTGAGGAATGCGAGTCAGATATGTTTGGGACTACTGGCTAAGAAGAATGGCTATTAATGCAGAGAAATTAACTATAAATAAAAATGTCCAACTCAGACTGGGAGTCAAGAGTTTTCAGGAGCCAAAGTTCATGGCACACTTAGCTACTAGAAGTTTTTAGGTTTTAAGAAGTATGTCAAAAAGTCATCCCATATGGTAAGGCTATCAGAACAGGCAAGACCAATTTCTGGAGGAAGAAAATGAAAAAAAAAAAATCATGGATGCAATGGAGTGGGTGTCTTGATGAATTTCTGGAGGGTGTTGAAATATGATTGTGGTTGGAAGGTTGAAGGAAGAAGACTTAGGGGACCAAAATGCTTAGGAATTTAAGATCAAAGAGGTGGAACAGAATAGAATAACCAGAGCCAGAGAGTCGCTGTGGAAATGAGTTTCTAAAGTGCAGCTTGAGGAATTCTGAGAGCTGGAGATGTTGAATATTTAAGTCAACAAGGTTATTCAAGAATAGAAGTGGAGAAGAAAACCAGGGATGCAAGAAAGTCACCAAGAAAAAAAAAATAGTGTAGGAACGAGGGGGAAAAATGGGCAGTACATGATGGTGATCTTTCTGCATGAGCTTGTCTGATTAATTCCCAACTGGGTCAAGGACCACTTTCTAACCAGGTGATGCATGGAGTGTAAGAGAAGGCAGGCTCCTTCCAAAAAAGTGTCTAAGTCAAAATAATATTTCAGTTAAGGCGACAAGAGGCGTCCAGTATTTACTAGAAGTGAAAGGTGAAGGGATGGACGTTCCAGGGGGCACAATGGAAGTTAGGGATTTTGTCTACAGATGGGAAATAAGAGAGAGGGTTAGACATTCAGATTAATATGAAGATAAAATGAGTAGGTCCCTGGAAAGTATATAATTCTTGCAATAGTGAACACAAATTATAGACATAAGAGACATGACCTTAAAGACATCACTGGAGAAAATTTTATCTTCATATTAATCTGAATGTCTAACCCTCTCTCTTGTTTCCCATCTGTAGATGTAGGTGTAGAAACAGCAAAGAAGGAATTAATTCTCTTAGAGGTTGCTAACTGGGAACAAAGCAAAGAATAAAGCTTTGAAAACATTTGGGAACTGCAAGGTGGAAGAAATAAGTGTGTGATCATTTAAGCAAATGATGCTCAGCCAGAGAAAATAGCCAGGCATTGTTCTTGGAGCATAAAAAACAATGCTTCTAATGTGGTATATATGTATACGATGGAATACTACTCAGCCATGAAAAAAGAATGGGATAATGCTATTTGCAGCAACATGGATGGGCCTGGGGATCATAATTCTAACTGAAATAAGCCAGAAAGAGAAAGAAAAATACTATATGATATCACTTATATGTGGAATCTCCATGAATTATCTTTCCTTCTTTCTGAATGCTAATCCTTTTAACGTCATGTAAATACTTTTCCTGGCCAGTAGCAGTGGCTGAGTAGTCCAGGGGGACCCAGAGCAAGAATTAGGCAGGATTTAGAGACCAGCCAAGAGATGATATATGTGCTGAAGTGGGGAGAGGAAGGGGTGACTCTAAGCCCAGCAAAATGTGGGGAAGAGATTTGCTTCCCTGGCACCAACTCTTCCCCTCTCTCTAAATTTGCTGAAGGCACTGTTTGTTTGTTTTTTAAAGGAAGTATTTTTAGTTTACAGTGTTGTGTTAATTTTTGGTGTACAGCATAATGATTCAGTTAAATATATTTTTTTCATATTATTTTTATTATGGGCTATTGCAGGATATTGAATATAGTTCCCTGTACTCTACAGTGGGACACTGCTTTGTACCTATTTTATATATAGTAGTGTGTATCTGCAAATCCCAAGCTCCCAATTTATCCCTCCACCCCTGCTCCTCCCACTGGTAACCACAAGTTTGTTTTCTATGTCTGTGAGTCTGTTTCTGTTTTGTAAATAAGTTCATTTGTGTCTTTCTTGTTTTTATTTTAGATTCCACATATAAGTGATATCATATAGTATTTTTTTTCCTCTTTCTGGCTTGCTTTATTTAGAATGACGATCTCCAGATCCATCCACGTTGCTGAAAATGGCATTATCCCATTCTTTTTCATGGCTGAGTAGTATTCCATCGTATACATATATACCACATAGAAGCATTGTTTTTTATGCTCCAAGAACAATGCCTGGCTATTTTCTCTGGCTGAGCATCATTTGCTTAAATGATCACACACTTATTTCTTCCACCTTGCAGTCTGCAACTGTTTTCAAAGCTTTATTCTTTAGTTTGTTCCCAGTTAGCAACCTCTAAGAGAATTAATTCCTTCTTTGCTGTTTCTACACCTTGTAGCAGAATTTGCAGGCTTTATCACACTTTCCTTTGTTGTTAGTTCACATGCCTCTCTGAGAGGTAAGCTGGAGACGGTATGGGGTTTGGAGTTTGGTGAGGGAGAGTCACAAGTCTAGGATCAAACACAACAGCTGGAGAAAATCTATACAAGTATTTTTAAATGGTGTTTTGTCTTTGTTTTTTTTTTTTTAAAGTGTAGAGCAATAAGCCGAACTGTTACCTACATGTAAAATATCTCCTGAGAACCTATGAAGAGAATTTTTCCTCTTTCTCACATGTTGTAGATCATTACCCATTTAATGATAATTGTTCATCCATTGTAACATGAACCCATCTGCTCGATTTGTATAGCGATCGCTAAAAATATCACAATGATAATAAAAGTCAAACACATGTTGGTAATTCAGAGCTCCTGAAAATTTCAGCTTATTTGTGTGTGTGTGTGTGTGTGTGCTTGTGTGTGTATGTGTGTGTGTTACCATTTTATAAGTCCATGAAGGGTAAAGAAATTATCTTCCGAGTGCACCATGTGACACTGGGTTCCTTATTACTAAAGAAAGAATTCACTTATGAAGACAAAAACCAGATCAAGCATTTGATGAATGACCCCAAGGTCTAAAACTGCTATTAAAAAGGGGTGAACATAAGTATTTGGTGGCAGAAAGCCAGGGATCCTGAATTGTGAGAAGAATCCTGAAATAGGAGACCAGATATGTGCATGGAACATCTCCCTAGAGAAAGTCACCACCTCCACAAGTGAAAAACAACCCACCACGTGTCTGGACCAGTTTATAGGCTGATGCAAAATCACAGGATTGAATTCCAAGGAACAAAATTCCCTTGAATTCTAAATAGGCAAGGGAGCTGGGTGGGGTGCTGTGAACATAGTGTTGAAAGTCTCCCGGGGCAGAATAGATATGAAGTATTGTTCTTTTCCCTTTTTTAAAATTTTATTTTATTGTATCATTCTTAGTGGGGTCACTGCACAGAAAGTGGCCAGCTCTGTGTATTCAGGGCTACGTTTGGGGAAGCACTTACAAAATCTCTTTCTTCTAATTAATCTGACCTCAAAAAACGCCTTCTAGAACTTAACTTTATATAAATATCACTTGTTTATAGAGTGAGAATTAAGCAATCAAAGCAAATTATGTATAACGTTTTAAGTCCTATATATTCATTTTGCTAACTGGGTTTTTTTTAATATGTAAACAGGGAGCTCCTTCACTTTTAAGCCCAAGAAATAAGTAAAGTAAAGAACACAAGAAAGAGATTTAAGCAGCTATGATTCTGTGATCTTGTGGAACTGAATATTTCTTCTACTGGAAATTTCCTTGTGGCCTCCTGTTTGGTTCTCTGGGACCAGAAGTAAAGATTCTTTCCTCTTGAATTCTAAATATGTCTGTGAGTCTGTTTCTGCTTTGTAAAGTAAATTAAGTTTGTCTTATTTTTTTTTTTAGATTCCACATATGAGTGATATTTTATGGTATTTTTCTTCCTCTTTCTGGCTTACTTCACTTAGAAAGATGATCTCCAGGTCCATCCGTGTTGCTGCAAATGGCATTATTTATTCTTTTTCATGGCAGAGTAGTATTCCATTGTATAAATATATCACCTTTTCTTTATCCAGTCACCTCTTGATGGACATTTAGGCTGTTTCCATGTCTTGGCTGTTGTTAGTAGTGCTTTCTGAATTAAGGCTCCCTCTGGATAAATGCCCAGGAGTGGGATTGCTGGGTCATATGATAGGCCTATTTTTAGTCTTTTGAGGCATCTCCATACTGTTTTCCATAATTTCTGCACCAAACTGCATTCCCACCAGCAGTGTAGGAGGGTTCCCTTTTCTCCACAGCCTCTCCAGCATTTTCCATTTGTGGAGTTTTGAATGATGGCCATTCTGACTGCTGTGAGGTGATACCTCATCATAGTTTTGATTTGCATTTCTCTGATAATGAGTGATATTGAGCATTTTTTCATGTGCCTGTTGTAAAAGTCATCTCACCATCCACTCCAGGCAGCTGCTCCAGGATGAGGGGGACCCTGGTAAGACCAGTGAGTTCTATGAGTGTGGAATCTTGGCCGTACTTTACTTGCTATGAAGTAACATCTTTATTTAAAATCATTCTATCATGAATGCTAACCACAAGCACAAAGTCCCTTCACAGTAAAACTTGCATGTGTGTTTGACTGAATAACTGTACACTAATGCCTAGTCATGATGACACACACGACTGAAAATTAACCATCACAAGAGGTTTCCCAAATCTTCCTCAATTTTGATAATTCCATTGAAAGACTCATGAAATTCACTGAAAGTGATCATACTCATGGTTACAGTTTATTATGGGGGAGAAATACAGATTAAACCAGTCTAGGAGGAAGCACTGCATGTGCAGGCAGGATGCACTGTGTTCCTGGCCCCCTGTCGGGTACCACACGTGAGGTGTGGCTCACGGAGTCTCCCTTGGGCCTCACCATTCAGGGTTTTCACTGGGGCTCCATTATTTAGGTGTAATTGATTGATTTCCCACCAAGTGTTTGTCTACCACTTCCTAAATAGCTTTACAACATAACAATACATTACCGCTGTCATGCAGTTTCCTTGAGAAACATTGTGTGTCTTTACCCAACAGTGTTTGCATTCGTGATGCTCTGTATCCTTTGAGAGGATCCAGATTTGCATCTTGTATGATTGTTCTTCTGCCTAAAAGATTTCCTTTCATAGTTTGGGGTGGTTTTCTTGTCACTAATTTTGTCTTTTAATAAAATTTTGCTAATGAGAAATTATTTCACTTTTTCTGTCTTTTGGAAAAAAAACACCTTTTTAAATAAAATACATTTTTGCTTGGCACAAAATTCCAGTTTGACTTTTTTTTTTTAACTTTCTGTAATTTAATGATGGCTTCTCACATTGGTTCTGAAGAGAAATACTCTGTCACACTTGTCTTTTGATTGCATTCTAGATCATTTTATTTAAGAAATAATTACAGAAGCAGAATTAATGGACTACAGCATATAAACATTTTTAATGATCCAGATAAATATTGTCAAATTGCTTTTCTCAAACTTTATAGCAATTAAGTTCCTGTAAGCATTATATACATGGGTCTTTCCAGCTATTGCAGCATTAACAGAAAAAAAAAGGAGAAGAAATTAACTACTCTTATTGGTGAAAATGTATTTAATTTTAATATGATTTTACTTCTACAGAGAAAAAATATGATTTTTATGTGTATTTGACACATTTCCTTTTTGAAATTCTCCATTTATGTCTAAGTGCATTCAAGCTCCTTAAAATGTAAAAAAATCATGTATAATAATAATATAGACATATTTATTCCGAATTACCTTTGTAAATTTGTTCAGTTGCTTATTTTATGCTTTGCATTCAATATATTATTTGAAAACAATTTTAAATCTGTAGAAAATTTGCAGGAGAGAAAACCATTATTCAGTTTCACAAAATTTTAATACTTTGATGAATTTGCTTTATCTTCCTTTCCCTGTAGTCCATATTTCAGTTTCCTGAAATATTATATTTTATAATATTTTGCATATTATATTTTATAATATTTTGTCTCTAATAAAGGGATCTGATTTGTATTTTGTTTGAATGCCTTTTCAGGCTTCTTTAACGAGGGACAGATTTTCAGCCTTTGCCTTTCATAATATCAATATTTTTAAAGAGCACAAGCCATCTACTCTGTAGAACATCTCTTAATTTGGGTTTCTCTGAGGTTTTCCTCATGATTATATTTGGGTTACGGGCCACCATTGAAATACTACATAAATGATATTGTGTCCTCCTAGTGTTCAGAGGCTTCTGTATAATTTTGCCATTTACAGGTGATGCTACATTTACGATCTCATCAAGGTTTTTTGTTACATGTTTTTTGACTTGTATTTACAGTTAGATCTATTACAAATAACATGCAATTTGTATTGTGACACTTTGACGCTTGGAGACTAAATATCTTGCTTGTAGTCAAATTACACATCTCGAGCTCGCCCCAGGTTTAGCATACATTAATGATTCTCAAATGAGTTAATCTTCACTATAATGGTCGCAAAATGGTGATTTTCCAACTCTCCCAGCCATTCATGTTTATCAGTCAACGCTTGAAATTCAACGCTATGAATGAGTCCTCTCTTCAACAGATTTATTTATTTGTGTGTTTATTTGTTTGTTATTTATCATGTGCTACTATCCGTTAGTTATAAATGGATTTTTGGAGCCTATTTTAATCAATGGCTTATAACCCATTAGTTGGTTTTTGGACATAATTGATGCTTTATTCTTCATGTGTTTCTTTGCAAAAAGAAAACTAAGCAAATTCATGTGTATGTTCTTATCACCTTCTTAGATAATACGTCATATTGTTACAGAAACCCAAATCCCACTGAGAGACAAAGTGACACTCAGAGGGTTGGAGAACTCGGGTTTATTACCCCAGCGGGCCCAGAGGAGTTAACACTCCAAGCTCTGGACCCCGTCTGCAGGTTTACACAGGCTTTTATAGGGCTTTGATTAAGTTTGTGCCCTATGCAAATTAGGTGTTAGAAATGGACCAATCAGGAGTGAGCTTTTGGGAACTAATGGAATTTTAGGGGTAAATGCAAATGAGGTGTTGGAAATGGACAAATCAGGAGTGAGCTTTTGGGAAGGAATGGGATTTTAGGGGTTAGCATCCTATAAACTCTTTAGTAGTTTATACATTTCTGCAAATTTCCCCCTTTCAGAGATGCTCAACAATTTCTTTATTACAGCACCGTAGTCCATTGCTTATTCAACCAATGTTCTCTGTTTTGGGACCAATGTTCTACGATTATGTACAGTTTTGGAATGCCTCTGCGAAATTAACTGTAGCCACTTTCTTGAGTATTTTCTCTGCTTTTTACATGAAATTTGCTTTGTTTGTGTCATTTCTACAGAGATCAATTTTGATGACTCATGTTTATCTAAGCCATGACTCATATCATGTATATTTTCAAATTAATTTGTACAGAGGTGTGCAAAAAAGTATCAAAAAAAATTTAAGTGGTTTTATAGATAGTTGTACTCTCATCATTTATTACTTTATTACTTGTATTATATCCTGTATCTCCTCAATTAAATTAAATGGCTTATTAATTTTGTGACTTTTTTAATAAGGATTTTATTTATTATTTTAATATATTGTTTTGTTTTGTTTTGTTTTTTACCAAATTTCTCATTGCTTTTACCCTCATTACTTCTTTCTTGAGTTTTATTTTGGTTTAATTTTGTTCATTTTCTAGGTTTTTACAATGGAAAATTAATTCATTCAACTCTATTGTTGTTTACCAACAAGTATTTAAGTCTATGACTGAGTATTTACTTCTCAATAATTACTTTAAAAGTATTAAACTTTCTATCCAAATACATAGAGTTGCTGAATAGACAAAATAAAACAGAATTTTAATGATATGATGCTCTCAACAGACTCACTTTAAGGACACTCATAGGCTGAAGGTGAAGCGACACGAAAAGATATTCCATTAAAATTGTAATCAAAAGAGAGCAGAGAGAACTACATTTATCTCAAACAACATATACTTTGAGTCAAAAGAGTCACAAAAGCAGAAAGAAGGAAACAATAAAGATTAGAGTAGAAATAAATAAAATAGAAACTAGAAAGACAATAAAAAAATTATCAACAAACCTAAGAGCTGGGTTTTGGAAAAGATAAACAAAATTGACAAACCTTTAGCTAAACCAAGCAAGAAGAAAAGAGAGGACACATAAAGATAAAATGATTAGTGGAAGAGGGGAGCTTACAATTGACAGCACAGAAATGCAAAGAATCATAAGAGACAGCTATTAACAGTTATACACTAAGAAACGAGACTGACAGAGCAATCAAAAATTTCCCCAAAATAAAACTCAGTACCAGATGGATTCACAGATGAATTCTACCAAACTTTTAAAGAATTAACACAGATCTTTCCCAAACTCTTCCAAAAAAATTGAAGAGGAAGAGACATATCTAAAATTATTCAGTGAGGCCAGCCTTATCCTCATACCAAAGCTGGATAAGAACCCCACAAGAAAATAAAATTATAGGCCAGTATCCCTAATTAACACGGATGCAAAAGTCCTCAACAAAATACTAAGAAACTGAACTCAACAGCACAGAACAGGGATCAAATATTATGATCAAGTGGGATTTATCCTTAGGATGCAAGAATGATTCAACATATGCATACTAATAAGAAAGATGCATCGCATTAACATGAAGAATACAAATCATATAATCATCTTGATAGAAGCTGGAAAAGCATTTGACAAAATTTGACATCTTTTCATGATAAAAAAAAAATCCTTAAAAATGAGAAATTGAAGGAATGTACCTCAACATAATAAAGGCCATATATGAAAAGCTGACATCTAGCACCATACTCAGCCGCAAAAAAGCAAAAAGCTTTACCTCTAAGATCAGGAACAAGACAAGGATGCCAACTCTCATCACTTCTATTTGACAGAGTCCTGGATATTCTAACCAGAGCAACTGGGCAAGAAAAATAAATAAAAGTCATCTCAACCAGAGAGGGAAATTTTAAATTTTCTATTTAAATATGAATAGAGAAAACCTTAAAAACTCCACCAACAAATACGAGAATTCAGTAACATTGCAGGATACAAAGTTAACATGAAATAATAACCATCACGAGAAACTCTCTGGAAAAGAAATCAAGAAACAACTCCATTTAAAATAGTATCTAAACGAATTTTAAAACTTAGGAATAAGGGTAACCAGTGATGTGAATAATATATCTTTAATATAGAAGAACCAATCTGACTCCATATTGGGTCTGTTCCTTTGGCTTTAACCCTGTGCCCTGTTTTCTGGGCTCAGTCTTGCTGGCTCTGCGCCTTTTGGAAAAGAATGTTGCCTTTAGCCTGAAATACACAGGAGAGCCCATTGTCAAGGCTCTGACATTTAAGGATGTTAACACCTTCCCACTCATATAAAGATAACAAGTTGCAGAATGGAAAATAACATTTGTTTTGTTGGAGGTTTGCAGGGGCACCATGACCTGACCCCCGGGGACAGCTGCAAGTACAAAGGATGCCTACACCGAGAAGTTTGCAACAACCAACCACACCCCCTCCCCTGTTCTTTTGTATAAAAGGAAACTGTATTCTGACTTGAATAGGATGGTTCTCCAAGACATTAGTCCCCCATCCACTTGGTCTACTGGCTTTCCAAATAAATATGCTATTCCTTCCCCCAACACCTCATCTCCTGATTTATTGGCCTGTCATGTGGCAAGCAGAATGAGTTTGGACTCGGTGATGTGTACACTGAAAACTACAAAAGTGATAAAAACTGAAGAAGATGTCAATATATGGAAAGATAGCCTTATCAAAATTCCAATGGCATTTTTCAACAATCCTAAAATTAATTTGGAATCACAAAAGACTCTGAATACCCAAAACAATCTCCAGAAAGAAGAACAAAGCTGGAGGCATCATACGTCCTGATCCTGAAATATGTTACAAACTGTAGTAATCAAAACAGTATGGCGCTGGCATAGAAACAGACACGTGGATCAATGGGACAAAGATCCCCAAACACAGCTATTCATATACAGTCAACTAACCTTTGACAAGAGTGACAAAAACAAACAAGAGAGACAGTCTCTTTAACAAATCGTATTGGGAGAACTGGATAACCACATGCGAAAGAATGACACTTAGACCCCGTTTCTTGCAACACTGACAAATATAACTCAAAATCCATTAAGGACTTAACTGGAAGACGTGAAATCTTTAAACACCTATAAGAAAACATAGGGAAAATCTCCTTGATTTGTCCTGTAATAATTTTTTTATATGGCATGAAAAAAAGAGGCAATAAAATCAAAAACCAATAACTGGGACTACATCAGACCAAAAAGCCTCTGCGAGGCAAAGGAAACCATCAGAAAAAAATGAAAGGCAATCATAGGAATGGTAGAAAATATTTGCAAATTATATATTTATTAAAGGGTTGATAACCAAAACATATAAAAAGTCCCTATAACACAATGGCAAAAAAGAAAAAAAATCACGTGATTAAAATTGGGCAAAATAACTGAATAGACATTTCTCCAAAGAAGACATATTGATGGCCAACATGCACATAGAAAGATGCTCAACATTACAAATTACTAGGGAAACCCAAGTCAAAACCACAGAGATCCACACCTGCCAAAATGACTATCTTCAAAAAGATAAGAAGTAAGTGTCAGGGAGGCTGTGGAGAAAAGGAGCCATTTGTGCTGTTGGTGGGAATGTAAACTGATGTAGCCACTGTGGAAAACAGTATGGAGGTTCTTCACAAAATTAAAAATAAAACTATCATATGATCCAGCAATCCCTCTTGTGGGTATAGACACAGAGAATATAAAAACAAGATCTCAAAGAGATATCTGCAATCCTATGTTCACTGCAGCATTATTGACAATAGCCAAGGTATGTAAACAACCGTGGTGTCCATCAAAGGATGAATAAATAAAGAAAATGTGGTACATCCATATAATAGAGCATTATTCAGCCATTAAAAAAAAGGAAATCCTACCGTTTGGGACAACAAATTTACATTACAGAGGACATTATTCCAAGTGATGCTGTGTGAAGTAGCCAGACACAGAAAGACGAATGACATATAATATCAAAACTAAAAATGTTTACCTCAGCACCAGAGAGTAGAATGGTGTGTCTCGGGGGGCTGGGGGCTGCACGAAGTGCACAGATGTTGGTCATAACATACGGTTTCACTTATAAGCTGAATAAATTCTGGGATATGATATAGCATGGGTTCTAACAGCAAGGTGATTATTGTTAAAATTATCGCATTGAAATAACGTACTTGAATTTGCGAAGAGTGCCTATGTGCGTGATGGATGTGTTAACTTGATGTGGGAACTATTTCACAGTGTATATGTTTATCAAATTATCACGCTGTACAAATTGAAAGCTAACATCATACAACCTAAATACATACAATTTTTTGTCAATCATACCCAAATAAAGCTGAAAAAATAACATATAAATCAATGTCCTAACCTGATACACAGCATTTTAAATTGAGCTGTATTTTTGAAAGTCTTTCTTTCTGATTTTTTTCTCTTTGTCTGTTTCTGGGTTTCTTTTGACTTTTCTGGGTTTTTTTTTTGTCTGATTTTTTTTTTGTCTTTTCTGTTTATTTATCTTTCACCCAAGAACTGTGTAATAAAAGGGTTTCTTTCTTTTATTTCCACATGGAAGAGCCTTTTCAATTTCTCATTTCATTGAATTTTAATCAGAGAATATTGCTTGTCATATTTTAACTTCATGTAACTTATCAATGTTTCTTAGTGATCTAATACACAATTGATTTTGTGACTGTTTCTTGTGCACTTGAAAGATTTTTTCATTCCGTTAATCTATTCTGAAATATTTATTAGATCCCCAACTTCCTTCTGATCTCTATTTTATAGTGTAAGGTTTCAAAAGAAAATTAAATAAACAGAATTCATTTACTCATGGAACTTATCTTTATTAGGACAATATAGATAATGCACAACAAAAGGAGAGAATCCAGTAAAAACAAAAAATCAGGCAAAGTTAGGGAAATGGGGAGTGATACCTACAAGGTAGTCAGGGAAATTCTATGTTTATTTTATAACTGATCAGAAACTTGAAAGAGCGTGTGAACAATTACAGAATATTTGTAAGGAGAGCATTTCAGGTATAGGCAAGGGAAAGCACAGAGTTCTAGAATGGGGAGTGTTCTGTTTTAAGAAACAAGAGACCTACTTGCCACTGGGATGGATACAGAGGGAACATGGTAAGAGATGAGACTGTACGGGGCAAAAAAGAAACTGTATAAATCAGGATGCGTGTTGTAACAAACAGAACAGAAAACAAGGTGGCTCAGGCAGAGAACTTTATCTTTCTTAAACATCATGTTCTAAATGTAGCAGGTGTCTCTGGTGAGTAAGTAGCACTTAATCACAGGTTCATCCAAGATCCAACTCCCTTCTGCCTTGTTGTTTCACTAGTTTTTTTTTTAACTCTTGCTCTCATTTCATGATCCAAGCAGGGTCCCCAGCACCAAGTCCATATTCCAGCCTGCAGAGAAATGAGGAGGAGTAGAAGGCAATGAATTTCCCTTTAAAGTCTCTGAGCTGATGGTTCACATGCTGTGTTTTCCCTACAGCATGGCTAAAACTTAACCACATTGTAATCTTTAGCAGCAAGGGAGGCTGGAAAATATAACCAGATGGGATGCCCATTACTAAGGAAACCCACAGGGGTTCTACTGCTAAAAGGGAGCAATGGAAGTGGATTCTGGGGAGAACACTCATGGAGTCTGCAGAGGGCCAGATGATTTAGATCTCTGTAGATCCTTAGAAGAATTTTGTCTTACTAAAAACAGACTTCCCATATGACCCAGCAATCCCTCTCCTGGGCATATATCCAGAGGGAGCCCTAATTCACAAAGACACCTGCCCCCCAATGTTCACAGCAGCACTATTTACAACAGCCAAGATGTGGAAACAGCCTAAATGTACATCAACAGATGACTGGATAAAGAAGCTGTGGTATATTTATACAATGGAATACTACTCAGCCATAAAAAATGATAAAATAATGCCATTTGCTGCAACATGGATGGATCTGGAGGTCATCATTCTAAGTGAAGTCAGCCAGAAAGATAAAGAAAAATGCCTTATGATATCACTTATATGTAGAATCTAAAAAAAAAAGACAAATGGACTTATATATAAAACAGAAACAGACTCATGGACATAGAATACAGATTTGTGATTTGCTGGGGGGAGGGGGTGGGAAGGGATAAACTGGGAGTTTGAACTTTGCAGATACTGACTGATATATATAAAATAGATAAGCAAGTTTATACTGTAGAGCACAGGGTACTATATTCAATATCTTGTAGTAGCTCACGGTGAAAAAGAATATGAAAATGAATATAAGTATATTCATGTATGACTGAAGCATTGTGCTGTGCACCAGAAATTGACACAACATTGTAAAGCAACTATACCTCAATTAAGAAAAAAAAAGAAAGAAATTTGTCTTAAACAATACTTATCAGAAACCATAAGATTTGATCAAAGAATCTATGATAGTATCTGAATTTTGTTTAAGAGCATTATTCTGATTATTTTGCCCTTATGGTGCTCAAATAACACTGATTTATTTATGAAACACCCGTTTGATATATAAAGTGTTATTTTATATAAGTAGATCTGTTTTAGGAATACTTTTTTCTGCCCATCAACTTGTTATTAATTTGTGCACTCTCCATTTTTAATTACTGTTGATTTGTACAGAAAAGTAACACAATACACTGAATAACACACTGGGTTCTGGTCTCATGCAGGTTATCTGTGTTTGTACACCCCCCCCCCCAAATCCAGGTAAGTCCATTTCCAAGGTGAGCACCTCCAAGTGTTAATTTTCTTACCTGCCTCAAAGATTTTTGTGAGGAAGAAATGTGTTAATATGTGTTAACTATTTAAGTAACTCCTGGCACATAACACACCCTCAAAAACTAGAAGTTAACTTTCTTATTCTAGCATATTTAACCTTATCAATTTTTTTTTTAATTTTTAAGTTGGGTTTTAGCACTTTTCATTTCTTCTGGTTAAAACTACTATCTTCTTATTACCGTAAATCTTCACTATGTTTTCCTAAAGTTTGTAAGGTGATCAATTAGTTTGTAAACGTTTTCACTGTTACAGTTTTTATGCAAAGATATAAGCATTCAGGCAAGTTATAGTTCTTTTAAAAAAATCTTTCTTGTTACAAGATTCACTAGTTTTTATCATGCACTTTTCACAATTTTTTTGTTAGGATTTTTTCCAAAAAGATTTTTTAATTATATCTTTTAAATTAGTTCTTTGTAATGCCCTCCTGAAAATTCTGTGAAATTATTTTAAAGTTGTTTCTTTTGTAATTATTAAAATTATTTTAAAATTATTTCTTCTGTAATGCTCTCCTAAAAATTATGTGAAATGTTGTTTTTGTATGTGCTTATGTGAACTGTGTATGTTTATATATGTTTTTCAGGAAGGGCTCAATGGTTTTTTAGACTTATCAAAGAAAGTATCAAATCCATGAATATTTTATTTCAAATATTTTATGTTATACTTTCCTACATATAACTCCACAGTGGGCTGTATTTTACAATAGAAACAGCCCTGTGTTCTCTTCCATTCTTTTATGTTGAATTCAATTTTAACCTGAAAACAAATAAATCAACAAAGCAACAGAGACTCTGATATGATTTTTGTGTGCCTGATAAAGTGTGTTACATCAAAGTGCAGAAATGCCATGAAGCTGAATTTTGAAGACAAACTCATTTCCCTTTCTTATCTTTTCAATAAAAATGAAGTACTAGTCATAGACTTGAAAATGACAGTCAGTTAATGCATTGTTTTAGATTTAGTATTGAATATTTCTGAGATTATGCGTAGACTTAAATTTTAGTCTCATGATTTCCTTCAGTTTAGCACTGCACATACATTCTCTGGGAAGCATATCTTTTTTTTTATTGCTGCATTTCAATCTCAGTTGATTTGTAGTTACTGTTTCCTAAGGCATGGAAGGCAGCCCCAAGGGAGAAAGGTACCACATCATTGACCATCAGTATGTCCTTTGATTGACTGAATGACCAGCCAAGTGAAGCGATCAATGACCCCAGCACACTGCACAGTTTCAATGCTGTGTCACCCTTCTCGAGAATATTCTTTCTTTAAAACAAAGTGATGCCATACTTTCATGATTGCAGAACATCTTTGTAATTATAAGAATATCTTTGTTGTCACAAGCTCTATCCCCATAACATAGGAATGGGCATAATACAAAATAAGTGAATCCAAAAAATGCAGCATTTTTCACACTTGTCACCCTCTTTGTGTCACTGAGTCCAAGCTTGTGCTCCTGGCTGCATGACAGAACAATAAATCAAGCAACAAGTTGGTGGGGCAAGGAATAGTGACTTTAGTCATAAAGACAGCAGACCAAGAAGATGGTGGACTAGTGTCGCAAAGAATCATCTTCCCCGAGTTAGAATTCACGCTTCTTTTAAGGCAAAAGGGGAAAAGATAAAGTGCTGATTCTAGGATATATGAATTTCTTTCAGTCTGTAGACATTCCCAGGTGTGCCTGGTCAGGAGCTTTCTTGTGAGCTAAATAAAGATGTTTTAGCTAAACTCTTACTTGAGAGGCAAGGTCTCCAGAGATGGGCCATTATCTATAATTTAAGCTTTAGGCAACATTCCTTAGTGATTAACTTGTGGAAAAAGCAATAGACACAAAGGTTAGGATAAAAGAAACCAACTCAATATGCAGTCAAATTTGTTCTTCCCAACTACGTTCCTTCAACTCAATAATATAAATTTGCACAGTATATATTTCATAAAATCAGAATGCATACCTGGTAATTATTTTTCAAGAAAGCCAATCTCTGCAAACTTAGTTGTTTCTTGTTATTAGCAAATGTTTGGGAAAGTCTTTTAACTGTTTGGAAGAATATTTATATCTCAGTCTTCTTCCGCTTTACGTGTAAGTAATCATTTATTATTTCTAAGGAATCCAAAGTCAAGCAGAGCGGAAGATGGGATTCCAAGACCACTTGACTTAACTCTTGCAGTATGGCTGTCTCTTTGTTGTTTGTTTGCTTTTGTGCAGAAGTTCTGCCAGCTTTCCTAGAGGTGGGTGAGCGAGGTGGAAGGTGGCAATGACCTGAACTTCCCTTTCTGCCTAGTTGGTGGTGTAATTGCCCCCGGCAGCTCCTGGGTCATGGAGTCATTGGAAGGCATGGGAGGCAGAGACCACTCAGCCTTGCCTTGCATACAGGTGACATTTTTACCCCCACCTTTTCCATACTGCCTTGGAGGGTACATTGAGTGTGCCAAGCACAGTGCAAGGGGTAAAAGATTCAAAATTTGAGAGAAGCTTTGTTCTCTGTTGGTTTTTATGCAGTCCAGCAGATCCGAATCCCAAATACAACCTGGATGTTGCTCATACACCCCACGATGCTATCTCCCCATATGAGCCTTGTTCTCTGGGAGGGGTTTTGCTGGCCTGCTCTGCCAAGTGTGAACACTCAATGCTTGGCAGGAAAGGTCGATGGAATCCACCTTCTTCAAGTCTCTCAATGACTCGAGATAATTTATTTTTCTTCTTTGGAAATTTCATGAAAATACAAAAGCACACAGTTGAGAAAAAATAAACTCACTTTATATGACAAAAGTGAAGTCAAACCAATGCCTTGCTTGAGGAAACTTTCCACTTTTTGCCCACTGATAATTAAAGTGGTCTGGATGTTTCAGCGTAAAGCTGGGGACTAAATATTTGGACAAGTCATTATAATGTGAGATTCCTGACGGGAGCCCACCTTGAACAGTCACTTTGCTCTAGTCTTTAGAAATTAAAAGAAAAATCAATTTGCATATTATCAGGAATATGCATTCCTACTCAACTAGCTATAATTACAATGTTATTGTGCAATTAGCTTCCAAATTTGCCTGAGCAAAGAATTAGAAGCAACTTGGGAAGAATATTCAAAGAAAGTTCTCCTGCACATGTTACACTGATCACGTCTCATTGTGCAATTCGAAAAGTCATCATCCACATCGTGCCACATGAAGACCAAGGAAGATTATTTCATTTAATCTTTTTTTTTGAAATCAAAGAACATCACTTTCTGATGAAATAATTACTGAATCTTCTTTTCTAGTGATAAACAATATTTAAGATAATTCTGTCCCTATAATAATGTTCTCATATTCATGGTAACACATTACATAAAGACCAAAATTGGTAATATTCACAACAAAAATTTTACTCTATGCTACAGCAGAAACTGTCACTGGCGATATACTTTCTGTAATAATTTAAAGCAAACATTCTGCTATTTGAAAAGACAGTTTTCAGCCCACTTGAAAAAAAAAACAGTTGTCGAATTAAGGGAATATTCCTCGAAATATTTAGCATTAACCTTATGTTTGTGCATATTCCAAACTACAGATTTTCAATCAGTTCAATCAATTCAAATAGAATGAGTTGCTTATTTCATAACATGGAGCAAAATTCAGAGTGAATTTGATATGAATTCTTAGTGAAGTTGGATGCTACTGCGTCCTACAGCATCAGTAATGGAACAAGATACATTAATCGTGTTTCTTTAAGGCAAGTGTTTTTAAAATATACATATTTTAAACTTCCTCATGTAAGAATTTTTTTTTTTATCGAGGTCTAGTCAGTTCACAATGTTGTGTGAATTTGTGATGCGCAGCACAGTGCTTCAGTCATGCATGCACATACATATATTCATTTCATATTCTTTTTCACCGTGAGCTACTACAAGATCTTGAATATATTTTCCTGTGCTATATCATATAAACTTGCTTATCTAGTCTATATATATCTGTCAGTATTTACAGTTTCCTATTTTAAAACACTGTTAAACTTGTTAGAATGATGCTTCGCATCAGTTGTAAATGTACTCATAGCAGGAGAAAAAAATCTTGTGAAACAAGGTATTCTGTAACCCGTATTCCACATTAAATGTTAGATATTCTTTTCCTATTCTGTACCATTATTGTGGAAGTTTTGAGCTAGTCAATAAAAAGTGAAAAAAAAAATGAGTTGCAAATCATTGGAATGAAAGAAACTCAATTCATGTGAGGATCATATAATTGGACAACTTAAAGAAAAATAATTGTAGTGGGAGAATCTCTTAGATTTCTCAACCTCCAATAATGAGATTTTTTTTTTTAAAAAAAAGTTAAGTATTTCTCGGAATAGTATTATAAGAATTGTTATAGGAATACTGTTAATATGAGTATTTTTAACTCAGTCTGTGCTGTAGTAATGCATTATACCTTTCCCACAATTGCACCTGGAATGTCTATAAATGTGTTTACAACCTGAGCCACAACTCAACATCAGTAGGGCTGAGAGATCACTTAATGAAGACGATATTCTTTGTGGATCGTAAAAGTCATTACAACATCGACCAAAACTCCTAACTGTATCACCATTTATTGACAACAAACTATGTGTCAAGCATTCTGTCAAATAAAAAATGTCCCCAAAAGAGTTCATTAACCAGACATTGGAACCTAAATTATTGTCTAAGAGCATATGTTTTTAACAAGAAAGTGTTTATGGGTATAAAATTTTTGATCTACCAACCCTGGTCTTGTCATATGTCTTGAATATAAAATCCCCGTGGTATTATTTTTTGAGATTCTGTATGCGTGTTAGTAATAATTTAACTTCAAACCTACCATGTGTTTGTCTTCCAATTTCCAACCCGTAGCTGGATATTCTTACAAATCAACGGCTTTCAATCCCATCTGAAACATCCACACGCCTGACAAAATTTGTATACGCCGCTGGGCCATCTCCCCACTCCTCTCCCACTCTTACTGCCAATTTTATTTCCACGGCATGTCTACTCCATCTTTCATCATTTTAATATTTAAAGGGATGTGGCAGCTGTGTGACAGATGACTGGCCACGGGGCTGCAACGCTCAGGCCTGCCTAGTGTGTATATATTTTAGTGACATGCTTGAAGTGATTTCTTCAAATGGCTCTGAAGTTCACTGACTTTACCCAAAATTGGATTTCAGATAGCTGACACATGGCTTGCACACAAAGTCAACTGCTACTTAAGACTGCGTGTTTGCAGTTCCAGAACCAGAGATTGAGGTTACTTTGAAACTTGTTTTGCATACATTTATCTTATGGTCCAGAACTTGGCTTCAAAATAGGCAGTTAAAAATCATCCATCAGAGAAAATCACTCTGGGTGAAAAGTTTAAAAAAGGCCCATGGACGGCTCCCAATCCCTGCAAAGGGACCAAAAAGGTTTTTTGTAACGTCTCACTAAATTCTACATTGCTGAGTTTCTGGTAAATTGGTGACTACGTCAGGCAGCCTACAGTTTGGGTTTTTTTTTTTTTTTGGCTAATTTTCCTCTTATATTTATCTTTCTTTGAGCCATCAATATGAATATTTTAAAAGTAAGACTGCAGTCAAATATAAATGGAAGGATACAGTAATTTTAAAAGACTGTTGTAATAAACGGCCACATACTTGATGGCTTAAAACCAGAGAAATGTATTTTCTCATAGTTCTGTAGACAACAAATCTGGAAACATAATGTCACAGCCCACGTTCCCTCCCCAAGTCGCAAGAGAGGCTCATTCCTTACTTCTACACACAGTGATAACACAGTAAGGAAACTAACATGTTACTGATTTGATATTAAATATCCTCACCTTGTGCCTATGTAAGGGGGGTCTGTCCACTTCGATACAAGTCTTGCACATCATGTCCCATACAATGAACACCTAGGTGATGAGGTCATGATGACAAAGAAGTCGGATACAGCCCTTGCTGTACAGTTCTTAGGTACTTTTTCATCTGAAGACACTCACATGTGCAAATCAGATAAGTTTACTAACTGTACGATACTATGATTATTTATTATTCATTAAGTGGAAGTGGATCATCACAAAGGTCTTCAGCCTCATCACTTTTTAATGAAACGTGCAATTTACTGAAGACGGAATTGCTCATGTGGAGATGACGGGTGTCGCATGGTGCCTCAAGCAGACACTTGGGACATTTGAGCTCACCATGACAGCAGCAGAAGGTAGCTATGAAATTTATCATGGTAGTAAGGTATGTGGCTTTTATGTGAATTGTTTTTAAATTGCTGAAAATTGAAAAAGGTTCCAATGTACTTATTGAAAAAATACACGTATAATTGGATCCATGTGGTTCAAACCCTATGGTTCAAGGGTCAACTGTACATAGTAAAAAGGGCAGAACCATGTTCTTCTATTTCAGTTTTCTTGTCTCACCCAAGAGGCCACTGTTCTTGCAAGAGATCATGTTCTTTTAGAGTGGAATCAATTGCATATTTTTTTAACATTTTGTATTGATTTATAATCATTTTACAATGTTGTGTCAAATTCCAGTGTAGAGCACAATTTTTCAGTTATACATGAACAGATATATATTCATTGTCACATTTCTTTCTCTGTGAGCTACCACAAGATCTTGTATATATTTTCCTGTGCTATGCATTTTTAAATCCCGTCTATCCCTTCCCACCCTCCGCCCCCTTGACAACCACAAGTTTGTATTCTATGTCTGTGACTCTGTTTCTGTTTTGTATTTATGCTTTGTTTGTTTGTTTTTGTTTTTGTTTTTGTTTTTTTAGATTCCACATATGAGCAATCTCATGTTATGTTTCTTTCTCTTTCTGACTTACTTCACTTAGAATGACATTCTCCAGAAGCATCCATGTTGCTGCAAATGACATTATGTTGTCAGTTTTTATGGCTGAGTAGTATCAAGTGCATATTAAAAGCCAAGTTAAACAAAATAACCTGACAGATCACATGGATGTATTCAAAGCCTCTGGTCCCTATAAATTTCAAAAAAAAATCCTAATAATATCATTTAAGTGCTATATGTAATTTTTGAAGGTTCATATAGAATGGGGCAAAGAGCTTGAAGATTAAATAAACTGGCAGTGGGGTTTTCCAATTATCAGAAGTAAAAAGATGATTAGTTTTCACTTTGCAAAAATCACCCTTGAAATTGCGACTGGAAAAATAATCCAATGCCTTTCTTAAGGAGGGCTATGTATAAATTAACATGAATTCTTGTTCACTGAGAATAAATTATGTTACACTAATATTAAGTCATGGGAGTGTTTCTTGCCTGCTAGACAATGGAAATGTGTAATAATAGATTAGAAATACAGTATGAAATTAAATATCATTGTGGAAATGATGAAGAAATGGGCATGCTGCTGGTTCAGTTAGGGTGGTTAGTAACTGTTTGAAATGCTCACATTAAAAATGACACATCAATGTTGCCTTAGGAGAGAACTTTGTCTTCAACCTGCTTACTTAAGCATTTTTTTTGATAGAGTCGAATGAAGATACACCAGGTATACTTAATAAATATGTTCATTATTTGGAGATACGTAGAAGGGTCCAAGTCTGGGATGACAAAAGGAGAAATTAATCAAATCATAAGGAGTGACAATACAGAGTAAATCTAGCAAAAAAAAAAAGTGAGTGGTGTTATAGATTAAAATCAAATAAAGTGCACAAGAACAGGATGAAGAGGTCATGTGGGTTAACAATAGAAATTATAGAAAGACATTATGGAAGAGGTAATTGGTAGTAAGGAAAATATGAGTTAATGGAATAATGTGTCTACTAAAAAAAAATCTACAGCCATTGGCAAAAGTATAAAATTCAAATTCAGTTTTATGCAGCTAATTGCAATTCTCTATAGCTGGAGTGTGGCTTTCTGTTTCAAATATTACTCTTTAAAGAGAAAATTAACCCTGCAGTATATTTAGAGACAAACAGCCAGAAAAAAAAGATTGATCTAACGTATATGGTTTGGAAAAGAGTTGAACATGAGCAGAATTTCAGAAATGGAGTTTATTGTTAGACAGCTGGCATGTAGAAAAAGCTCTATTTGGCCCCAAGGGGTGGCCCTAGTCTCAAGAATTAATCAAGCCAGAACTAATCCAATATTGAAAAAACTCAGGAAACAATGATTTGCTTGTAACTGGGATTGTACAAAAGTAATCAGACAGTTCAGGACTTGAGAAAGGAGAGACTTAAATGTAATTATTGTCAAAGGGGATTGCAAATATCACCCATCACGGTTAAGGTCTTTACAGCCCTGACATCATCAGAAAATGCACGTTTAATTGTGGATTTGTATGGATTGGGTTTTGGAGACAGAAATCCCTTGTCCCGCCAAAATAGGACTTTTTCTTGATACATCTGCATGAGATAAAAATACATATTATTCAGAATAATGGTCTGAAAATTCACCTGTGCCTCTGGCCGTGATTCTTGTGACTAAATATCAAGATATTCTAATATCTCCTTAAATGTTAACACTTTTGTTTATAGGATTAACTATGAAATTTAAGTAATATTATGAATTTGAGGGCTACTTATATACATAGATACATAAATAGAATTTTTATATTTCATGAACGTCATTAAAAATCCAAGAATGATTTATGATGGTTATCTTTTATTTTGATTTTTTTTAATCTTTTGAAAAATTTGAGCTATTCCAGGCCTGGCAGGATAAGATATGGTGGGAGTAGAAACGTTGGTTTTATTTTCCAGGAATTAGAAGTGCCATCTCTTTTTAAAATTGTTTAAAATGTATTTTCACAGAGTCCACATGGTTGAAAATTTCATATCCAAAGTCTAGCGCTGTTTTGCCTGAACTAAATCCAATTTCAGATTGAAACAGTCTTGTTTTATTTTAAAATAAGAAAAACAATACTGAATACTGTTCCATGACGCACACTCTCCTTTCTCTGCCTCTGTGTGTATTTCTACTACAGCACGTAACTGTTATAAAACTCTACACAAATATATTTTTGAATGTAAGTTTTTCTTTATTAGCAGCTGTAGTGGGTTGAATGGTGGCTTCCAAAAGCTATGTCTACCCAGAAGCTGTCAATGTGGTCTTAATTGAAAACGGATCTTTGAATATATACTTAATTTAAAGACATCAAGATGAGATTCTCTGAATTAGTCAGATGGACCTTAAATCCAATAATACATGTCTGTATTAGGAAAAAAACATATTTTAAAAAGTTGATGGAGATCAAGGTGGTAGAGTAGCATGATACTGAGCTCAGTTCCCCAAGGGACACATCAAAAATACAACCATACGTGAAGCAATTCTCCCTGAAAACAATCTGGAAACTGCCGGAAAGGCTCTTCTCTAACAAAAGCCATAAAGAAAGACACGCATGGGGTCTGATAAGAATGGAGGAGAAGCAATCTATTTGGGACCCACATGGAAGGGGAACACGGAAGAAAGGGACATAATGGGGTTGGGGATACTTTCAGAGGAGGGAGGGTTTCAAGCCACCTCTTGGGCATCCCAACCCTGGGATCTGACACCAGAAAGACAAGCCCCATTAACTAGTTTGAAAACCAGTAGGACTTACTGGAAGACTGCAAGAAACGGAGACTCTAGTCTTGAATTGCACACACACATGTTGGCTCACTCCAGGTCATGGCATGAATGGAGGCAGCACGCTGAAAACTTGGCTGGCTTGCTGACACCAACCCAGTGCACAGAACAGCCCACACTGGGCACCCACTCCAGCTCCTCTTGTTCAAGCATTGTTTTCCACTCGGCAAGAGGCTGCGGTTGGCCAAAGAGAGTGTGCAGACTTGGACTGAATAGAGCTGGCCCCGACCCAAGGCTACCTGTTAACAGGGTGAAGGCAGCCATGACTAGGGCATGAGTCCCTGGGGATATGCATGCATTTGCTTTCTTGTGGTCACCATGTAGAAGCATCAAATTAAAAGCTGCCCAGAGCTCTGGCCAACTTGCCAGGACCACCCTATCATGCACCCCTAGACTGCAATGGGTCCCTGTTCCAGCATCCCTTGCTCTGGTGCTGCCCATCACAAGATTTGAAGCTGCCCACATTGTTACAGGGTCAACTGGGAGTTTCAAATGTCTTCTTCATCAATAAAATGGTTAAATCATACTGACTACAGATGCTTGAAAATCACTAATTATTTTACATACAGTAACTTCATTATAACTAAATTCCATCAGAATATTTTATTTTCTTATTGAATAAATGGTCATTTCCCAGAATACCTCCTGGTTTATCATAAAAACTCGTGCAATTTATAAAACTGAATTTTACACATTGATTTGCAGAAAATACTTATTGCTAGAATTGAACATCATGAATTATTATTTAATTTGTCTTCTCTAAAATGCTGTATCACAATTAGGTACAAAAAAAGAGAAGTAATGGATTTTACTAAAATTTTAAAAATCCACTGTCCTCTGAAGACAGTGCAATATAGTCCTTGTCCGTTGAGACGGAACAAGCCAGACACCTTTTTCAATATTAGTTTGACCATTTTACATCTTACAGCAAAAATTCACATTTTACTTTTCTAAGTGAAATCAGGTTTTCAAATTACTCTTCATTCTTACTGAATACATGCTAAATTCAGCTTCATAATTTTTAATTTTGAAGATCCTTTGCCTTGCAGATTTGGGAGGAAATGCTAAACTTAAAAGGCCAAAGCAAGCTGGTCTTTTACAGAGAAGGGTAAAAGCTATGCTCTTAAGAGATATATCATTATATGTGTTGCTCTAAACTAAAATAACTTACACTGAAATTGTGTTTAACTCATCAGATTACAAAATACTTTAACGGATAGATGTGTGTGGGATTCAGTGTTCAGTATTAAGTGAAGATTTGCCTTAAAGGATCAGAAAGTGCTTTATTCATAACAAAGCCTGAAACAAAGCAGTGAATGCCCTGGTTTATATAGAAGGGCTTTTTCATGAAAATAGATGTATATTTTTTATGATTGCAAGAGTAACAAATGTACATCACAGAAAATTTAGAATATGCGGAATATTGAAAAATAACGTTAAGAAGTGTGGCTTCCTATATTCTGCTCCATTACCTTATTTTAGAAAAGGACGCACCATCACAAGACATTTTCTCCTTATGTTCATTTTTAGAAAAATTGCCTTTAATCTCCTTACGAATTACAGTGCTGAAAACATAGGCAGTACATTTGATCATTTAACCTTTCTCCTGGGGAGAACTCAAGAGATGCTCTTCATGTCAAAGAGAATGAAAATCTAAAAAGATTTCAAAACCTCACGTGCATAGCTCAGTGGGCATCCGAGCATCCTTACAACGTCCCAATTTCTTTTTGCCATGTTGAAACCAACAAATGTTTATAAACCTTTAGTTCCCATGTGTCCATTCATAAAATTATTATTTTATTTTCATGGACATAGAGTAAAATAAATTCCTCTTGGTCGTCATCAATACGGAATTGTGGAATCACTACTATGTCAAGACACATCAGGTCCATCGTGCCCAGAAACACTCACTCTCACTACTCATCTGTACTTTATATCCCAACTTCCTCAAACCTTGGCAACTTCTGACCCAATAATGTGACCTTTTTCTTTTTAAGAATGTCGTGCAGTGGAATCACACAGCATAAAGCTTTCTGAGTCCAGGACTCTCTCATTTTTATAATGCATTTAAAATTAATCCATTTTGTTACATAGATCTGTAGTTTGCCCCTGGTTAACTGCTGAAGCTTTCTATGGTACGAATGTACTAAAATTCGTTTATTTACTCCTTGAAGAACATTTATGTTGTTTCTGGCAATTATGAGTAAGCTATTATAAATATTCATTACTAGTTTTTTGTGTGTGAAAATAAGTTTTCATTGCACTTGGGGAAATGTGTAGAAGTGGAATGGTTGGGTCATATAATAAGCATATATTTAACTTCATAAATTGCTCAAATATTTCCCAAAGTTTTTGTAGCAGTTTTTAAACTTTTTTTTAACATTTTTTATTGATTTATAATCATTTTACAATGTTGTCAAATTCCAGTGTAGAGCACAATTTTTCAGTTATACATGAACAGATATATATTCACTGTCACATTTTTTTCTCTGTGAGCTACCAGAAGATCTTGTATATATTTCCCTGTGCTATGCAGTATAATCTTGTTTACCTATTCTACAATTTTGAAATCCCGTCTATTCCTTCCCACCCTCCGCCCCCTTGGCAACCACAAGTCTGTATTCTATGTCTATGAGTCTGTTTCTGTTTTGTATGTGTGCTTTGTTTTGTAGCATTTATTATTGCAACCAGTAATGTATGAGATCTCCAGGTCTTGGCATTCTTGTCTACACTTGATATTGCCAACAATTTTTTTTAGCCATACTAAAAATTGTGTAGAGGTTAAAACCCGCAATGTGGTTATATAATCTCATTGTGGTTATAATCTGCATATTCCCAGTGGCTAATGATGTCAGCATCATTGAATGTGTTTACTGGTCATCTGTTTATCTTCCGCCTTCTTTGCTGAGATGTCTGTACAAACCACTTGCCCATTTTTTTTTCAAGGCTGTTTTTTTCCTTGTCAAATCTTTTAAGTTCTTTAAATGCTTCAGTTATAAGCTCTTTATCCAATGTGATTTTCATTGTGTTCTTTTTTTCATTCTGTTAACAGTGCCTTTTATAGAGCAAAGTTTTGTTTATTTTTTTTGAAATCTAATCAATCATATTTTTTTTTTCCTCCATGAATTTTCCCCTGGCGTAGCAGCTTACAACTGCTGCCTAATGTAAGGAAACAAATATTTCCTTCTGGTTTCTAATAACTGTTTTATTATTTACAGAGATTAAATCATGATCCACTTTGTGTTAATTTCGTATGAAATCCATATATGGATTTAAATTCACTTTCCTGAATGTGAGTAGCTGGTTACTTCAGCATCATTTGTTGAAAGACAAATCAAGAAAGCAAGGCAAACGCCATTAGCTCTTAAGGCGTGAGAATACTCCGCTTTGGTCTGATGTCCTGCCTCCTGGGGTTGTGGTCCCACTTCAGGCTTCACTAGAGTGGCAGTCCTGCCTCTGTAGCCCCTTCAGGCATGGGTCACATCCCCAAGGCTCTGCAGGATTTCATTTCACAAATTCTGCATCACTGTGGACTTCAAACACAATCAGAAATGGGCAGCATCAATGGGCCATTTGGCAAACAAGTGCATGTTTTAAATAAAATAATTCAGTACTAAAAACATAATTATAAATCACATAAAGGTTGTCATGCCTGACGATTGCTAATGTTTTTGCAAAATATTATAGGGTGATTTATTTTGTTACATCCATCTTCATCTTCCAAAATGAGTTTTATTAAATATTACAGAACACATTTTTCACTATTCCAAATAATTAGCCCAAAACTTACACTGAGAATTAAAACAATAAAAGGAAATTATATTTATGTTTCTTTTTAGAGAATAGTGTTGAAGTATTTAAAGTTTTTTTGTGGAATTAACATAATTATTAGCATCATTTTATGAAAGCAGAAATTAAAAAGATAATAATAGGAAGCATTGTGTGTTTTACAATCTATTCAAAGTCCTCGAAATGCAACTAAAATTGCTCATGACCAGCTAAAGCCAAAACCCATCTGGGGACCACTGTCCTACAGAAAATTTTAAATTCTAAGACAGAGTCATTGGAGATCAGTGGAGGACAAAGGTTTAAAGGGGCTTTATGTCACAGAGAACACATGACAAATACTAGATTGAGCATTTATTTGTAAGTGCTCATAATAAACCAACCACGGAATTCCCAGGGAAAATAATACACGAATGGTACAGTGTGACCAATACTTGGTTCCCCAGAGACGTGTGATGGCGTATGGTGTGCTGGGCTTCCTGGCTATTTGTAGGTTAGATGAGAGGAAAAGCTGAGAGGTGACAAAGTCTGGGCATTAATTTTGTTGGTAAAATAAATCTGAATTTCCTTTACAACTTACTGCGAATGAAGAAAAGTCATTTTCTGGAACATTTTAAGAAACCCATTTTAAGGGCTTATTTCCAGGTAAACTTAGTCGCATTGTTTGACTAGGTTTATTTCCCTTTAAAATTGTTTTTCTATAAATTATTCCCCCCAAATTGAAAAATATTATATATATATTAAAAAAATATTTTTTCAATATATATATAATATATATATTATATATAAATTATATATAATAATTATATAATAATATATATGTATATATTATATACATATATATGTATAATTATATATATAATATATATGTATATATTATATATTATATATATAATAATATATATGTATATATATGTAATATATATATTAGTATATATATATTATATATATACTAATATATATATAATAATATATATGTATATATTATATACATATATATGTATAATTATATGTATAATATATGTATATATTATATATTATATATATAATAATATATATGTATATATTATATATTATATATATCATAATTATATAATAATACATATATATTATATATTAATATATAATAGTTATTATATATTAATATATAATATATACGTATATATTATATATTATATATGTAATTATATAATAATTATTATATATTATATATAATTATATAATTATTATTATATATTATATATATAATTATGTAATATGTAATTATATAATATAATATAATATATATATAATTACAAAAATGCACATTGGTTTCTACTAAAAATTCAAAAAAAATGAGGCAATAGATTAAGAGGAACACCTGTTGCCATTCCTTCTGTATGTTTTTACACAAAAATGTGGCTTAATTTGGAGCTGAAACGTTTCTCTAACAGTTTCTTCTCCATCACTTTTGAAATGTCAGAAAGAGTCTAACTCTTCCAAACTTAGAACCTTTTTGAAAAAACTACTTTATCATGATTCTAAGATATATTTCCAGGAAAGAGCTTAACTCAATGAATATCTTCTTTTTTTTCCTGAATAACGGGTGACTTTTTCATTCATTGAAGAGTTTTAAGTGCATTAAGTACGTTAAGCAAATATTAAAAATACAGTGATAAGAGCAGGGTTAAAGAAAAAAGATGTCTCAGTGTTTTTAAAATAACCACCCCAACAAAAAGTATGATTATGACTGTCAAAATGACCAATGAGGGATCTTTTTAAAAAACATATTGTAAACTTTTGAAATAAGCTTAGGGGGAAAAAAAATCCCAAAATTAAGCACAGCATAATAGTTCACATTTTAAAGCTCATTTTGGACTGGTCTTTTTTTCCTAATAGCTGTATATTTTGGCTCTTAAAGGTTCTATTATAAAAAATATGTTCACAATTGGTGTTGATCTGTCACGTTAAGTATGACTCTGCCGTCAGGAATCTGGAAGACAGGAGTCATAGATTTACTGTCCGAAGGGCAACAGATCTGCTGTAAGGTGACATTATCATTTTATTTTATGCAAGTGAATCAATCAGAAATATGATCACTTAGATAGCCCGGTCGTTAGGGAAACTGATGAAGTCAAAAGCCAACAGTGGGGAGGTTTTGGCTTGTGTTTCCTGCGCTTCCCCAGACAGGCAATGTCAATGTCGTCCTGAAACAGACAAGCACCTCCTCTTGCCTCTTGCACTTGCCCTTGACCCGCCCGCCATGAATCCTGGGACTCTGAAGAATGCCGTTTGGAAAACAACAAATGACACTGAGTTTTAAAGGGGTTTTAAAGGGGAAAATGCCTCGATCCTGCAGGTCTTTGCTGACAGTCTGTTAAAAATATTTTCCTGCCATTTGTTTCCTGCAGCTCGGAGTTGACTTTAGAAAGCATCTTGCCTTGCACTCCATTTTGTGACACGTCCACACATCCTGCTAAGCCTTGGCTTTCCTGTGTCTTGTATCCTGTTTCCAGCTTTGTATCTATTCTGGACGTCTGATCCCTGATGCTAATCTTCTAGGACTGACTTGAGGTTTGTAACTTCAGTGAAACTGCCTGGAAATGACCTTCATGGAAGTTCAAGGTGGCCTCTGGTCCACTTCATGTAACACACACACACACACCAGTTTGGTCTGAATTCCCGTACTAACATGTTCTCTTTTATTTTACTTCTTTTTTTGTGCCTCTTGCTGGGCAAAACACTCATACGTATAATCTTGTTTAATTTTTATAATTGCTATTGTTATGTTATTCTTGTTTAAAGTCAAGAAAACTTGGGCTGGAAGGCCCAGGGAGGTTCCATGAGGTCACAGACTAATGAGAGGCATAGCAAAGATTCAGATTTTGGCTGCACTCACTCTAAAGCTCTATCTGGTAGACCATGGTTTGCTGGGGAAACACATTGGACACCCTGATCTCAGAACTCAGTCTCCCACAGAGGACGCAGACCCTGTGGAAGGGTAGTCAGAGCTATGAATAAAAATGGAATACAGAACACCTTCGGCGAAGCAGAAGAAATCACGGGACTAAGTTAGTCTTTGTCAAGTTTCCTTTTTGTTTGCTTGTTTTTGTTTGTTTGTGGAGTAAACTTTAAGACAGAGGAGAGTGATCAAGACCCCTGAGGGTTGAAGAGTTTAGCCCAAAGTGGAATATAATTGTTACCCCAAAAGGGGGAAGGAAAAAGACCCCAGTCCTTGTCTTCTCTGAAAGAGAAGAATTTAGACCGGAGACGGGAGCATTGTGTGGTGCAAGATTTTAAAGGTTTTATTCGCAAAGGGAAAGTACATCTCCGAGAACCAGAGGTGGTTGATCCAAGGGTGGAAAGCAATGATCTTTGTTTGCCCCCTTCTTTCATAGCCTCGCTTAGAGGTGATCTCTTGATTGATGGATAGCTCTTGTCCCTGGAATACTTAGTCATGCTCGTCCCCTTCTGTGCATGTCCTTATCCATGATGCACACAGAAAAACCCACAGGGGAGGAGCTAAACCCCAATTCTAATTATATAACGATGAGCTCTCGGTCCTGTCCACTTAGATCCTTGTTGCAGCCATTGGATTCTAACCAGTTTCTCACTGGCATCATTTAGAGGAAGTGAAGACCCTTTATGCTGGAGGTGAGCACTCCACCATCCTCCAGGTCATCGTCCCTCTCCTCCACCTTATCTGCTTACCTAACTTACCTATGCCCCCACTTACCTAACTGCCTAACACAACTAGCAGGCAATTTCTTTGAGGTTGCACATTCAGATGAAAAGCAATCATGCATTTCAGTCACCTTAACAATTGATGAATAAATTTTGAGATACAAAGATGTAGACATAGAGATACGTTAATTAACCAAGTGGATAGGTCATGCTTACACTGTGCGTTTTTTTTTTTAATACCACATCTGAGTATATCTCAAAACCTTGGATGATCATCAGCATTAAGTTAGGATTCTGGACCTCTGGATCTGTAAACGTAGGCACATCCCAAATTCAAGACTTATTGCTTTTTCTTTAATGTACTTATGTATGTATGTGTTTTGTGCAAAAGGCATTAGAATCAGGTTATTACAAAGGAAATTAGCTCTCAATTCTGGATGGAGTGATCATACAGTCAATCACTTATTGTCATCCTAATCTAACAATTAATAGCCATCATTGATTGGTTCCAGATGTTCCTAAACTACCCTAGTGCAGTCCCGTACCTGAGAGCTGAGATAGAGATGCCAGAATTGAAGCGTAAATTCACAGCATGTTCTAGAAGATTCCAAGGTTTCTTAGCGGTTCCCACCAGACTTTTATTTCCTTGGGCCAGTCCCTGAGGCCTTAGAAAGAGATTATAACAAAGATAAGCTGGGGATTAAACAGGGGGAGGGAGATGGAGGAAAGATGGAGACAGAGAAAGGGGCCCCAAGGGAAAAGAGTCTGACTTACATTGCAAAGCTCCCCCAGAGTTTAGCACTGAAACTCAATTGACAGCTCATTCCATTATTCTTTTATTCACCTTTGCAACAATTATTTATCCATGAGAGGTTCTGGGCAGGATGCCAGGCAGACCATGTTAAACAAAACAAAACCAGTTTCTGGCTGTCAAAGGCTCTTATTTTCTAGCGAGGGCCACGAATGTCAAGAAGCAGGCTGTGTCTGATATTTGAGACTGTTTCTAAGTGACGTCGTGCATGCTGACAGCGGACTTGAGACTTGTGGTCAGGAGGAAACAATTCACTCACAGCAGTCACAGTGCCTGCATGGCTTTCCTGATTGGTGATCGCCAGAAAGCAATGGTGAGAGGGCCAGATGATGGCTGCGAAGCAGGGATCTGTTTCTGGAGAGAAACTCGAACTTGGGGAGAACAAGGCATCAATAATGGTGTAAAGAAAAAACAAATGTAGCCTGCCATTCTGAGACAAGAGAGAAGCGGGCCGGGCACAACCATTAAAAGAAGGACACAGCCATTAGCACCAAGATGGCGGAAGAGTCAACTCCCAGTAGACCTTGAACTTCATTATATGCTCCTTGTAACACAAGAGCTGGTAAATGGCCCTTCCACAGGTGCCATGACTGCTCCAGGCTGACCATGAAAGGTCCAAAGTGGGCGGGGCTCAGTTCCTGGAAACCCCACCCTCTTCCCCAAAGTAGTTGAGATAACCATCCCACTCATTAGCATAAGTCACCAAGCCAATAAAAATTAACAACTCCAAGCCTGGTGGCCTTTCTCTTGCCTTTTGAGAAGGTCTACACTCTATGGAGTGTGTAAATCCACCTTTAGCCTCCTTGGCCTTTTGAGATGGCTGACGCCCTGTACGTATCTCTCTGGATAAATCTACCTTCTCTCCACCATGGGTCACTCTTGAATTCTGTCCTGCGCTAAGCCAAGGGCCTGCCCGTGACGGGACACATTTCTGGGGACTTGCCTGAGACCTGAGACAGGACCATCCTCCTCCACCCTAGTTTTTTCTGCATCAGTTGCAGATCTACAAGGTTGAATCCATGAGCCATTGAGTCACCCACGACAGTGCGCCCTGAGGGGGACTCACAATGGAGAGAAACAGGAAGGACTCTGTGCGTGGGATCCACTGGCCCCAAGGTAGTTAATTCAAGTGACCCCGGATTCTTGCCTCTTCCCATGCAAAGAAAAGCACTAAAATCCTTAACTTGAGATGTTCTCTGTGATTAGGGAAATCGGATGTTCAGCTACACGTTTTTTTCAGCAAGAATTTAATCTATATCCTGTCTCCTCCCTCATCCCTTCAGAGCAATTCCTCAGAGGTACCTGAGAGGCTGTCTCCTGCATACTGGTCAGTAAGTTCCCTGAATAAAGGTTAACTCACAAATTTTATGTTGCAGGTTTTTATTTCAGACAATGGCCAGCTGGTGAGGTTGCCAGATAAAACACAGGTGCCCAGTTAAATCTGAATTATTGATAAACAATGAATATTTCCTAGTATGATTCTGTTCCAAATAGTCGATGGGACATATTTAAGCCAGAAATATATATATATATATAACTATATATATATATATATATATATATATATAGTTCTTCTGAAATGCAAACTTAACTGGGGGGTCTGTATTTTATTTTAGGGAAACTGGTGGCTGTATTCTTGCCTGACTCCTGCCTCCGTGGCAAGATTTTTCACTCTCTCCACACATCCTTGTGAGCATGGGTGGGACCAAAGACAGTAGTGGCCTCTGATAAAAAACTATGTAGAACGTACAGATGCATGGAAAGTCCTCTCTCAATACTAGGCATTAACCAAATCACGACACACTCTCTGTTTGTGGTAAGTGGTATGAAGCAATTGGAATGGTACTGTTAAAAGGCAAAACTGTTACAACCTAAAGGAAATGTTGTACAAATTTGAATCCTGTCCAGAGACCAAGCGACACTTGGAGGGTTGGAGAACTCCGGTTTATTACACCAGCGGGCCCAGAGGAGTTAACACTCCAAGCTCTGGACCCCAACTGCAGGTTTACATAGGTTTTTAGGTTTCAAGTAAGTTTGCACCATATGCAAATGAGGTGTTAAAAATGGACCAATAAGGAGTGAGCGTTTGGGAACCAATGGAATTTTAGGGGTAAATGCAAATGAGGTGTTAGGAATGAACCAATCAGGAGTGAGCTTTTGGAAACCATGGAATTTTAGGGGTAAGTTTCATTCTCCTAGAGCAAGGCGTTTTGCAGAAGCGCAAAAACGGGAAGGCAGTGACCCTGCCTGGGACGTCTTGCTGGTCCCTTTGTGGATTTTCCCCTTCAGAATAAATGCTGTTATGTAACTTAACTGAATGTAAAATTAAACCTTGCTATTAACTCCTAATAACTGCACATAACATTAAACTTCGCTGTTAAATCTCTCTAATATGTTCATAGGTAATTATTAAATCAAATCTCACAGCAATAGCTCCTTCTGCCATAATCACTTATAAAAGTATTATTCCTATTACGTTACTGCAATGATTTCATTCGTTTATCTTTCCTAGCAGAGTAGGCTTAAAATCTTTTCCTAAACACTCTTCCTCTATAAGCGCGTGATCAGTCTCTTCATTTGATTGCATTATTATAGTGGTCTTTCCTTTGAATGATAATTTCATTGAGGAGAACCACATTCTTATTACCATCAGAGAGAAGAGACACCTTGATTACTAATATCAGCTTTCACAACCGGAGCTGGGAGCTAGAGAATCAAGCAGAAATTTTGTGCTGAAGTGGTCTATTTGGTTTTAGATCCACAGCCTTTAAAAGTTTTCAGTCATGGTATTTTCAGTCGGTTTGCCAACAAGTTTCTTGTCTTGAAAAAACATCTGCCTGCACGCTATGGTTACATTTTGAATGTCTGCCAAAATATTTTAAATTATTTGATGAGCACATCAACTATATAACAGTAGGGTTTAGAGTTCTGCTTGATTCACTTGTTGTATTAATTTCTATTTATTTTTAAGCAATTCAAGTGCCAGTTATATGTTTAATGGATAGGATCAAACCACACTTTCCAAAGTTGTGACGCATGAACAACACAATAGAGTCACTGAGGTCAAAAGTCAAGGAGCTGAAATGGAGTTGAGGAGGTGACTAAAGAACTTACTCATGTCCACCCACCCTCCACACCTGCTTGCAACATCAACTTTTGACCTGGCCATCCTGGGACCACCTTGAAATTGTTTTCTTTACTCCCTAGAGACCACAAAGATAATTAACACAGTGATGAACACCAAGATGGGGGAAAACTCAACTCCCAATCTTGAGGCCCAAGATGGCGGGAGGTGTGACTTCCAGCAGACTTTCCAGTGGCTTCATTATACACTCACTGTTATATATTCGCATGTTAAATAGCACTCCCACAGGCACCATGGCAGTTCCGAGGTTGCCCATAAAAGGCCAAAAAGTGGGTGATGGCCCAATTCTTGGGGACCCCCACTCCTTCCCCAAACTATTTGTAATAATCTTCCCACTTGTTCACATATGAAGCTATTGGGCCCATTAAAACAGGCAACACCCCACCCTGTGTTCTTTCAAGACAGCCCACCCTCTGTCTATGGAGTGTACATCTCTCTGAATAAATCCACCTTTACTCAACTGTGGCTCCCTCTTGAATTCTTTCCTGCATGAAGCCAAGGACACTCAGTTGATGGGGTGCATCCCAGGGACTCAACTGAGACCTGGGACGTGGCCACCCTCTCATGCACACTTCTCTCCATCAGGACCTCTCCCCGGCTCTCTCCTGTATCAGTTCTTATCTCCCAGTTCTGAGTTTGTCTTTCTGGTAGTCTGCTCTAGTCTTCCAAAAGCTTGGTGAGGAAGAGTAAATGGGATATAAATTTATCGAGCATCAACTTGTCTGAATATTCTGACCTCACTCTTGGCTGACACCTGGAAAATAATTTTCCATTAGAATGTTTCAAGAATTCATTCATTGTCATCTGGTGTCCAGTGTTGCTATCAGACCATTTGGTGTCAATCTGATTCCTGGTTCATCTTAAGTGATCAATTTTCTCTCTGCAGATCTAATCGAGTTTTCTCTGAAAATTCCTGATGTGTGTGTATTTTTTGCATTCATTGGTTATTCTTCTTATTTGACTATTTCTCAGGTAGAACCCAATTCTACTAATTTTTAAGAGAGATGTTTAAAAATTCTCCTTGCTTTCTACTTCTTCTGAGTACCTCTCCTCAATCTCTCTTTCTCTCCCCTGCCTCACCCTTTTATTTTAGAGGACTCTTTGACGTGAGTATATTTCTTTACATGTCTATGAATTCTTATTTTGTATTAGTATTTAAAGTAAGGTATTTGTAAAGGTGATTGGAAGCTCTGTTTTTGTAAGGCTGACAAAAAAGAGTAGGACTGGATAAAGCTAGACATTGTGCAGACCTGACATGCGAGTGTCTATGAGTATTTATTCTGAGCTAGTCAGTTTCCCTAATCTTCTACGTGGGACCATAATACTGGCTGTAAACATTCTGGGAACTAAAAAGGGCACAAAGAAGGCACAGCCTCCAGATAATGCAACATCACAATCCCACTGCTATGATCTGGTCTCCCAGTGTCCTCATTCCACAATCTCTTCCCCAAACCTTTCCAGAAAAATGCCTGTGTAATTCAGATGTTAATTCATGGCAAGTAAAAATCTCAGGATAAATGGCAGTAAGCCATAAAATGAACCCAAACACCCAGATACTTAATTCAGAAATGGTGGTAACGGTTTCAACATGTCAAAGTGGTCCATTCTCTCTCCTACTCCCACATACATCTTCTCTAGACCAGACATGGTATCATGACCACCAGGAAGGAAACGCTCATATCGTGTCAGATCAGAGATCCTCACAAAGGAAGGATGCTTTTCTCCAGTGCTCTTTTAGCTCCCAGGAAAATATTTCAAAATAGTCTTTTTTCAGGAGACATGCCAGTGTTCATTATTTTCTTAGGAAGATGGAGTTTTCTGATAAATCAAGATTCATTTTCTGGGCAAGGGGTGGGAAGGGACAGACTGGGATTTCAAAATGTAGAATAGATAAACAAGATTACCTTGTGTAGCACAGGGAAATATATACAAGATCTTATGGTAGCTCACTGCCCCCCAAAAAATGTAACAATGAATATATGTATGTTCATGTATAACTGAAAAAAGGTGCTCTACACTGGTATTTGACACAACAGTGTAAAATGATTATAACTCAATTAAAAAATGTTTAAAAAAATCGAATTGAGAAAAAAAGTTAAAAAAAAAAAAGCAATGATTCACCCTAAAAAAAGACTCATTTTCTGACTCATCTCTGTGGTCAGGAACAGGGAGACACCAAAGACAGAGCACCACCAAGACCCTACCTATATCCCTTTTTGCAGCATAAAATCTTAAACGTGTCCTGCTCATTAAAAAAAAAAAATCACCGTGTGTGTGTGTGTCTGTGTGTTTTCTCAGTGTGCTAGGCATTCCTCAATTCCACACTCCCTCCCTTCTTGCAGTCCAGCAGTGAAAGTGAACAATATATTTAACTACCAGCCCATGCACATCCAGAACGCAGCATAGAAGGTACAGGGGAGAGCAGCACTTACAAAGAAACAAAATGATCAAACAATCAGAAAAACGCTGCTTGCAAATTGCAGGCAGAGAAATTAACATACAGTACTCACTCTTCCAGAGACATCCAGGATTTACAGAACCAGGATATCAAAGGCTCCCTTGGCCAATCAACTTGGCTTCCTCCAGAACTGATCCCTGAAAATGTGTCGTTTGGGAGATTTTGTTTGCAAGCAACAGACAAGTATGCTCAGATTTAGCAAAATCAAAACGTAAGATGCTCACAGGGGTCATTTGCTCCCTGGCTATCCTTGGTCTTCTTGAGACCTGCTTTAGCTCAGCCTGACCCCTCCTGATCTGAGGAGGCTGCCACCCTGAGATCACATGGTCAGAGGAAAGAGGTGGTTTTTCCTCCTCATCACAGAAAAATGCCAGGTACCAGTGTTTCCCTCTGGCCTCCGTGAACAGCGCTGTAAGTTGGAGTTAAGTGTTGGCGTTGTCACAGAGAGATGTCCTCGGTAGAAGGGTCCCCGCTTCTGCACCTTCTCCAAATTTCAACCCCAGATATGCTTCCTAGTCTCCTCTGACTCTGCTGGCATTTACTTTAGCTTTTGAGAAATAATCTGCAATTTGTGGCATCACAAAGGAGGAAAAAAAAAAAAAAGCAAGCCAAAAACCAAACCATGTAATTATGTGCTTTAAGCCTTTTATTAAAAAACAAAAAATGAACGCACACAAAAATAGAGACATTAAACTTCTCACCACACAATACTCAGCCAGACCCCAGAACTTAATATATTAGCATATTCATTTCACCTTTCCCCTCCTTTCTTTGATTTCTCTCTCTCTCTATTTTTAATTTTTGGCTGAGCATTTTAAAGCAGATCACAGATACTTCATAATTTCACGTCTACATGTGTTAAGTATGCATTCCAAAAAAAAAAGGTCCTCACATTTATACTGATCTTGAAAAATTTTTAATCGAATCTAACAGTCTCTCTCTAAAAAAATCGAAATGTTTATACTGATTACAATTAATGAAATATCAATATGGTTGGATTTAAATATACTTAGTTATTTCTGCTTGCCCCATATGCTATTTCTTACATTTTTCTATTTTCTTGGTTTTTTTTTTTGGCATTGAATTCATATTTTTAGAAATAACTCCATTGTATCCATTATTGTATTACTATTTATAGGATATTTTAAGAGATTTTAAAAATATTTTTATACATCTTAACTTCTGACATTATTCCTTCAGAAATATACAATGTCATCTATAGTGTGAGAAATAAACGTTATACTTTTAGTCTGTCTCTCCATCCTCTGTACCATTTTGCTTCTGCATTTATTATGCATTTCACATATTTATATATGAACA
>NC_133023.1:0-10000 GCF_048564905.1 Vicugna pacos
CTAACCCTAACCCTAACCCTAACCCTAACCCTAACCCTAACCCTAACCCTAACCCTAACCCTAACCCTAACCCTAACCCTAACCCTAACCCTAACCCTAACCCTAACCCTAACCCTAACCCTAACCCTAACCCTAACCCTAACCCTAACCCTAACCCTAACCCTAACCCTAACCCTAACCCTAACCCTAACCCTAACCCTAACCCTAACCCTAACCCTAACCCTAACCCTAACCCTAACCCTAACCCTAACCCTAACCCTAACCCTAACCCTAACCCTAACCCTAACCCTAACCCTAACCCTAACCCTAACCCTAACCCTAACCCTAACCCTAACCCTAACCCTAACCCTAACCCTAACCCTAACCCTAACCCTAACCCTAACCCTAACCCTAACCCTAACCCTAACCCTAACCCTAACCCTAACCCTAACCCTAACCCTAACCCTAACCCTAACCCTAACCCTAACCCTAACCCTAACCCTAACCCTAACCCTAACCCTAACCCTAACCCTAACCCTAACCCTAACCCTAACCCTAACCCTAACCCTAACCCTAACCCTAACCCTAACCCTAACCCTAACCCTAACCCTAACCCTAACCCTAACCCTAACCCTAACCCTAACCCTAACCCTAACCCTAACCCTAACCCTAACCCTAACCCTAACCCTAACCCTAACCCTAACCCTAACCCTAACCCTAACCCTAACCCTAACCCTAACCCTAACCCTAACCCTAACCCTAACCCTAACCCTAACCCTAACCCTAACCCTAACCCTAACCCTAACCCTAACCCTAACCCTAACCCTAACCCTAACCCTAACCCTAACCCTAACCCTAACCCTAACCCTAACCCTAACCCTAACCCTAACCCTAACCCTAACCCTAACCCTAACCCTAACCCTAACCCTAACCCTAACCCTAACCCTAACCCTAACCCTAACCCTAACCCTAACCCTAACCCTAACCCTAACCCTAACCCTAACCCTAACCCTAACCCTAACCCTAACCCTAACCCTAACCCTAACCCTAACCCTAACCCTAACCCTAACCCTAACCCTAACCCTAACCCTAACCCTAACCCTAACCCTAACCCTAACCCTAACCCTAACCCTAACCCTAACCCTAACCCTAACCCTAACCCTAACCCTAACCCTAACCCTAACCCTAACCCTAACCCTAACCCTAACCCTAACCCTAACCCTAACCCTAACCCTAACCCTAACCCTAACCCTAACCCTAACCCTAACCCTAACCCTAACCCTAACCCTAACCCTAACCCTAACCCTAACCCTAACCCTAACCCTAACCCTAACCCTAACCCTAACCCTAACCCTAACCCTAACCCTAACCCTAACCCTAACCCTAACCCTAACCCTAACCCTAACCCTAACCCTAACCCTAACCCTAACCCTAACCCTAACCCTAACCCTAACCCTAACCCTAACCCTAACCCTAACCCTAACCCTAACCCTAACCCTAACCCTAACCCTAACCCTAACCCTAACCCTAACCCTAACCCTAACCCTAACCCTAACCCTAACCCTAACCCTAACCCTAACCCTAACCCTAACCCTAACCCTAACCCTAACCCTAACCCTAACCCTAACCCTAACCCTAACCCTAACCCTAACCCTAACCCTAACCCTAACCCTAACCCTAACCCTAACCCTAACCCTAACCCTAACCCTAACCCTAACCCTAACCCTAACCCTAACCCTAACCCTAACCCTAACCCTAACCCTAACCCTAACCCTAACCCTAACCCTAACCCTAACCCTAACCCTAACCCTAACCCTAACCCTAACCCTAACCCTAACCCTAACCCTAACCCTAACCCTAACCCTAACCCTAACCCTAACCCTAACCCTAACCCTAACCCTAACCCTAACCCTAACCCTAACCCTAACCCTAACCCTAACCCTAACCCTAACCCTAACCCTAACCCTAACCCTAACCCTAACCCTAACCCTAACCCTAACCCTAACCCTAACCCTAACCCTAACCCTAACCCTAACCCTAACCCTAACCCTAACCCTAACCCTAACCCTAACCCTAACCCTAACCCTAACCCTAACCCTAACCCTAACCCTAACCCTAACCCTAACCCTAACCCTAACCCTAACCCTAACCCTAACCCTAACCCTAACCCTAACCCTAACCCTAACCCTAACCCTAACCCTAACCCTAACCCTAACCCTAACCCTAACCCTAACCCTAACCCTAACCCTAACCCTAACCCTAACCCTAACCCTAACCCTAACCCTAACCCTAACCCTAACCCTAACCCTAACCCTAACCCTAACCCTAACCCTAACCCTAACCCTAACCCTAACCCTAACCCTAACCCTAACCCTAACCCTAACCCTAACCCTAACCCTAACCCTAACCCTAACCCTAACCCTAACCCTAACCCTAACCCTAACCCTAACCCTAACCCTAACCCTAACCCTAACCCTAACCCTAACCCTAACCCTAACCCTAACCCTAACCCTAACCCTAACCCTAACCCTAACCCTAACCCTAACCCTAACCCTAACCCTAACCCTAACCCTAACCCTAACCCTAACCCTAACCCTAACCCTAACCCTAACCCTAACCCTAACCCTAACCCTAACCCTAACCCTAACCCTAACCCTAACCCTAACCCTAACCCTAACCCTAACCCTAACCCTAACCCTAACCCTAACCCTAACCCTAACCCTAACCCTAACCCTAACCCTAACCCTAACCCTAACCCTAACCCTAACCCTAACCCTAACCCTAACCCTAACCCTAACCCTAACCCTAACCCTAACCCTAACCCTAACCCTAACCCTAACCCTAACCCTAACCCTAACCCTAACCCTAACCCTAACCCTAACCCTAACCCTAACCCTAACCCTAACCCTAACCCTAACCCTAACCCTAACCCTAACCCTAACCCTAACCCTAACCCTAACCCTAACCCTAACCCTAACCCTAACCCTAACCCTAACCCTAACCCTAACCCTAACCCTAACCCTAACCCTAACCCTAACCCTAACCCTAACCCTAACCCTAACCCTAACCCTAACCCTAACCCTAACCCTAACCCTAACCCTAACCCTAACCCTAACCCTAACCCTAACCCTAACCCTAACCCTAACCCTAACCCTAACCCTAACCCTAACCCTAACCCTAACCCTAACCCTAACCCTAACCCTAACCCTAACCCTAACCCTAACCCTAACCCTAACCCTAACCCTAACCCTAACCCTAACCCTAACCCTAACCCTAACCCTAACCCTAACCCTAACCCTAACCCTAACCCTAACCCTAACCCTAACCCTAACCCTAACCCTAACCCTAACCCTAACCCTAACCCTAACCCTAACCCTAACCCTAACCCTAACCCTAACCCTAACCCTAACCCTAACCCTAACCCTAACCCTAACCCTAACCCTAACCCTAACCCTAACCCTAACCCTAACCCTAACCCTAACCCTAACCCTAACCCTAACCCTAACCCTAACCCTAACCCTAACCCTAACCCTAACCCTAACCCTAACCCTAACCCTAACCCTAACCCTAACCCTAACCCTAACCCTAACCCTAACCCTAACCCTAACCCTAACCCTAACCCTAACCCTAACCCTAACCCTAACCCTAACCCTAACCCTAACCCTAACCCTAACCCTAACCCTAACCCTAACCCTAACCCTAACCCTAACCCTAACCCTAACCCTAACCCTAACCCTAACCCTAACCCTAACCCTAACCCTAACCCTAACCCTAACCCTAACCCTAACCCTAACCCTAACCCTAACCCTAACCCTAACCCTAACCCTAACCCTAACCCTAACCCTAACCCTAACCCTAACCCTAACCCTAACCCTAACCCTAACCCTAACCCTAACCCTAACCCTAACCCTAACCCTAACCCTAACCCTAACCCTAACCCTAACCCTAACCCTAACCCTAACCCTAACCCTAACCCTAACCCTAACCCTAACCCTAACCCTAACCCTAACCCTAACCCTAACCCTAACCCTAACCCTAACCCTAACCCTAACCCTAACCCTAACCCTAACCCTAACCCTAACCCTAACCCTAACCCTAACCCTAACCCTAACCCTAACCCTAACCCTAACCCTAACCCTAACCCTAACCCTAACCCTAACCCTAACCCTAACCCTAACCCTAACCCTAACCCTAACCCTAACCCTAACCCTAACCCTAACCCTAACCCTAACCCTAACCCTAACCCTAACCCTAACCCTAACCCTAACCCTAACCCTAACCCTAACCCTAACCCTAACCCTAACCCTAACCCTAACCCTAACCCTAACCCTAACCCTAACCCTAACCCTAACCCTAACCCTAACCCTAACCCTAACCCTAACCCTAACCCTAACCCTAACCCTAACCCTAACCCTAACCCTAACCCTAACCCTAACCCTAACCCTAACCCTAACCCTAACCCTAACCCTAACCCTAACCCTAACCCTAACCCTAACCCTAACCCTAACCCTAACCCTAACCCTAACCCTAACCCTAACCCTAACCCTAACCCTAACCCTAACCCTAACCCTAACCCTAACCCTAACCCTAACCCTAACCCTAACCCTAACCCTAACCCTAACCCTAACCCTAACCCTAACCCTAACCCTAACCCTAACCCTAACCCTAACCCTAACCCTAACCCTAACCCTAACCCTAACCCTAACCCTAACCCTAACCCTAACCCTAACCCTAACCCTAACCCTAACCCTAACCCTAACCCTAACCCTAACCCTAACCCTAACCCTAACCCTAACCCTAACCCTAACCCTAACCCTAACCCTAACCCTAACCCTAACCCTAACCCTAACCCTAACCCTAACCCTAACCCTAACCCTAACCCTAACCCTAACCCTAACCCTAACCCTAACCCTAACCCTAACCCTAACCCTAACCCTAACCCTAACCCTAACCCTAACCCTAACCCTAACCCTAACCCTAACCCTAACCCTAACCCTAACCCTAACCCTAACCCTAACCCTAACCCTAACCCTAACCCTAACCCTAACCCTAACCCTAACCCTAACCCTAACCCTAACCCTAACCCTAACCCTAACCCTAACCCTAACCCTAACCCTAACCCTAACCCTAACCCTAACCCTAACCCTAACCCTAACCCTAACCCTAACCCTAACCCTAACCCTAACCCTAACCCTAACCCTAACCCTAACCCTAACCCTAACCCTAACCCTAACCCTAACCCTAACCCTAACCCTAACCCTAACCCTAACCCTAACCCTAACCCTAACCCTAACCCTAACCCTAACCCTAACCCTAACCCTAACCCTAACCCTAACCCTAACCCTAACCCTAACCCTAACCCTAACCCTAACCCTAACCCTAACCCTAACCCTAACCCTAACCCTAACCCTAACCCTAACCCTAACCCTAACCCTAACCCTAACCCTAACCCTAACCCTAACCCTAACCCTAACCCTAACCCTAACCCTAACCCTAACCCTAACCCTAACCCTAACCCTAACCCTAACCCTAACCCTAACCCTAACCCTAACCCTAACCCTAACCCTAACCCTAACCCTAACCCTAACCCTAACCCTAACCCTAACCCTAACCCTAACCCTAACCCTAACCCTAACCCTAACCCTAACCCTAACCCTAACCCTAACCCTAACCCTAACCCTAACCCTAACCCTAACCCTAACCCTAACCCTAACCCTAACCCTAACCCTAACCCTAACCCTAACCCTAACCCTAACCCTAACCCTAACCCTAACCCTAACCCTAACCCTAACCCTAACCCTAACCCTAACCCTAACCCTAACCCTAACCCTAACCCTAACCCTAACCCTAACCCTAACCCTAACCCTAACCCTAACCCTAACCCTAACCCTAACCCTAACCCTAACCCTAACCCTAACCCTAACCCTAACCCTAACCCTAACCCTAACCCTAACCCTAACCCTAACCCTAACCCTAACCCTAACCCTAACCCTAACCCTAACCCTAACCCTAACCCTAACCCTAACCCTAACCCTAACCCTAACCCTAACCCTAACCCTAACCCTAACCCTAACCCTAACCCTAACCCTAACCCTAACCCTAACCCTAACCCTAACCCTAACCCTAACCCTAACCCTAACCCTAACCCTAACCCTAACCCTAACCCTAACCCTAACCCTAACCCTAACCCTAACCCTAACCCTAACCCTAACCCTAACCCTAACCCTAACCCTAACCCTAACCCTAACCCTAACCCTAACCCTAACCCTAACCCTAACCCTAACCCTAACCCTAACCCTAACCCTAACCCTAACCCTAACCCTAACCCTAACCCTAACCCTAACCCTAACCCTAACCCTAACCCTAACCCTAACCCTAACCCTAACCCTAACCCTAACCCTAACCCTAACCCTAACCCTAACCCTAACCCTAACCCTAACCCTAACCCTAACCCTAACCCTAACCCTAACCCTAACCCTAACCCTAACCCTAACCCTAACCCTAACCCTAACCCTAACCCTAACCCTAACCCTAACCCTAACCCTAACCCTAACCCTAACCCTAACCCTAACCCTAACCCTAACCCTAACCCTAACCCTAACCCTAACCCTAACCCTAACCCTAACCCTAACCCTAACCCTAACCCTAACCCTAACCCTAACCCTAACCCTAACCCTAACCCTAACCCTAACCCTAACCCTAACCCTAACCCTAACCCTAACCCTAACCCTAACCCTAACCCTAACCCTAACCCTAACCCTAACCCTAACCCTAACCCTAACCCTAACCCTAACCCTAACCCTAACCCTAACCCTAACCCTAACCCTAACCCTAACCCTAACCCTAACCCTAACCCTAACCCTAACCCTAACCCTAACCCTAACCCTAACCCTAACCCTAACCCTAACCCTAACCCTAACCCTAACCCTAACCCTAACCCTAACCCTAACCCTAACCCTAACCCTAACCCTAACCCTAACCCTAACCCTAACCCTAACCCTAACCCTAACCCTAACCCTAACCCTAACCCTAACCCTAACCCTAACCCTAACCCTAACCCTAACCCTAACCCTAACCCTAACCCTAACCCTAACCCTAACCCTAACCCTAACCCTAACCCTAACCCTAACCCTAACCCTAACCCTAACCCTAACCCTAACCCTAACCCTAACCCTAACCCTAACCCTAACCCTAACCCTAACCCTAACCCTAACCCTAACCCTAACCCTAACCCTAACCCTAACCCTAACCCTAACCCTAACCCTAACCCTAACCCTAACCCTAACCCTAACCCTAACCCTAACCCTAACCCTAACCCTAACCCTAACCCTAACCCTAACCCTAACCCTAACCCTAACCCTAACCCTAACCCTAACCCTAACCCTAACCCTAACCCTAACCCTAACCCTAACCCTAACCCTAACCCTAACCCTAACCCTAACCCTAACCCTAACCCTAACCCTAACCCTAACCCTAACCCTAACCCTAACCCTAACCCTAACCCTAACCCTAACCCTAACCCTAACCCTAACCCTAACCCTAACCCTAACCCTAACCCTAACCCTAACCCTAACCCTAACCCTAACCCTAACCCTAACCCTAACCCTAACCCTAACCCTAACCCTAACCCTAACCCTAACCCTAACCCTAACCCTAACCCTAACCCTAACCCTAACCCTAACCCTAACCCTAACCCTAACCCTAACCCTAACCCTAACCCTAACCCTAACCCTAACCCTAACCCTAACCCTAACCCTAACCCTAACCCTAACCCTAACCCTAACCCTAACCCTAACCCTAACCCTAACCCTAACCCTAACCCTAACCCTAACCCTAACCCTAACCCTAACCCTAACCCTAACCCTAACCCTAACCCTAACCCTAACCCTAACCCTAACCCTAACCCTAACCCTAACCCTAACCCTAACCCTAACCCTAACCCTAACCCTAACCCTAACCCTAACCCTAACCCTAACCCTAACCCTAACCCTAACCCTAACCCTAACCCTAACCCTAACCCTAACCCTAACCCTAACCCTAACCCTAACCCTAACCCTAACCCTAACCCTAACCCTAACCCTAACCCTAACCCTAACCCTAACCCTAACCCTAACCCTAACCCTAACCCTAACCCTAACCCTAACCCTAACCCTAACCCTAACCCTAACCCTAACCCTAACCCTAACCCTAACCCTAACCCTAACCCTAACCCTAACCCTAACCCTAACCCTAACCCTAACCCTAACCCTAACCCTAACCCTAACCCTAACCCTAACCCTAACCCTAACCCTAACCCTAACCCTAACCCTAACCCTAACCCTAACCCTAACCCTAACCCTAACCCTAACCCTAACCCTAACCCTAACCCTAACCCTAACCCTAACCCTAACCCTAACCCTAACCCTAACCCTAACCCTAACCCTAACCCTAACCCTAACCCTAACCCTAACCCTAACCCTAACCCTAACCCTAACCCTAACCCTAACCCTAACCCTAACCCTAACCCTAACCCTAACCCTAACCCTAACCCTAACCCTAACCCTAACCCTAACCCTAACCCTAACCCTAACCCTAACCCTAACCCTAACCCTAACCCTAACCCTAACCCTAACCCTAACCCTAACCCTAACCCTAACCCTAACCCTAACCCTAACCCTAACCCTAACCCTAACCCTAACCCTAACCCTAACCCTAACCCTAACCCTAACCCTAACCCTAACCCTAACCCTAACCCTAACCCTAACCCTAACCCTAACCCTAACCCTAACCCTAACCCTAACCCTAACCCTAACCCTAACCCTAACCCTAACCCTAACCCTAACCCTAACCCTAACCCTAACCCTAACCCTAACCCTAACCCTAACCCTAACCCTAACCCTAACCCTAACCCTAACCCTAACCCTAACCCTAACCCTAACCCTAACCCTAACCCTAACCCTAACCCTAACCCTAACCCTAACCCTAACCCTAACCCTAACCCTAACCCTAACCCTAACCCTAACCCTAACCCTAACCCTAACCCTAACCCTAACCCTAACCCTAACCCTAACCCTAACCCTAACCCTAACCCTAACCCTAACCCTAACCCTAACCCTAACCCTAACCCTAACCCTAACCCTAACCCTAACCCTAACCCTAACCCTAACCCTAACCCTAACCCTAACCCTAACCCTAACCCTAACCCTAACCCTAACCCTAACCCTAACCCTAACCCTAACCCTAACCCTAACCCTAACCCTAACCCTAACCCTAACCCTAACCCTAACCCTAACCCTAACCCTAACCCTAACCCTAACCCTAACCCTAACCCTAACCCTAACCCTAACCCTAACCCTAACCCTAACCCTAACCCTAACCCTAACCCTAACCCTAACCCTAACCCTAACCCTAACCCTAACCCTAACCCTAACCCTAACCCTAACCCTAACCCTAACCCTAACCCTAACCCTAACCCTAACCCTAACCCTAACCCTAACCCTAACCCTAACCCTAACCCTAACCCTAACCCTAACCCTAACCCTAACCCTAACCCTAACCCTAACCCTAACCCTAACCCTAACCCTAACCCTAACCCTAACCCTAACCCTAACCCTAACCCTAACCCTAACCCTAACCCTAACCCTAACCCTAACCCTAACCCTAACCCTAACCCTAACCCTAACCCTAACCCTAACCCTAACCCTAACCCTAACCCTAACCCTAACCCTAACCCTAACCCTAACCCTAACCCTAACCCTAACCCTAACCCTAACCCTAACCCTAACCCTAACCCTAACCCTAACCCTAACCCTAACCCTAACCCTAACCCTAACCCTAACCCTAACCCTAACCCTAACCCTAACCCTAACCCTAACCCTAACCCTAACCCTAACCCTAACCCTAACCCTAACCCTAACCCTAACCCTAACCCTAACCCTAACCCTAACCCTAACCCTAACCCTAACCCTAACCCTAACCCTAACCCTAACCCTAACCCTAACCCTAACCCTAACCCTAACCCTAACCCTAACCCTAACCCTAA